>NC_050573.1:389452722-389572722 GCF_011100635.1 Trichosurus vulpecula
CACTTTAATCGTTTAAAATCACAGCCACTTTGATTATGTTATGTTTCTGATGATATAAACATTGGAAGGCACAGTGGTAACATTGTAGCATTCTAACCTTGTACCTCTGAAAATCCCAGAATAGGGTCACAAGAGCAACATTACGATTCCGACAAATTCATTTTGCCACGTCTTGGTAATGCTGCTTATAATATCTACACATGATGTGACTTTTAAGTCCTGTGTTCCCAAAAGACTGGAGAAACAACTTTCTACTTATTTATGAATGAGAAGCAACGTCAGGGTCAGCATTTATCCTGTACTCCCCCTCCAGAGACAGAGTTGGCACTACAGGTTACAATAACAAACCAGGGGAGAGGGACAGAAATAAGACAAAAAAATCCGTATTTACAGTAAAATCTTTTTTTTAAAAAAGTTAATCAGTACTATTTTTTTACAGGAGAAAAAAGTCTGAAACAAATGAACAAAAGCTTACCATAGTCACTAAATTTTTAATATATATTTATATATATATTTATATATATATATTTGTCATAGGTCTATAAGATCCATCTGTTCCTCCTACCCTAAGGAATGGCTAATGTCATCACTTCATTTTCATTAGGACGTTTGCTGGTTTTGTAACTAGGGCAGCAAAGCTCCCCCTTCAATATCCAGTAAGTATAAACACTAGCTGACTACAACACCAACAAAAACGTTCATGTAGTTTTCTTCAGAAGTACACTTTTTCATTATTGCAAGTTTACAATTTTTAAATTAAATATTTTTTCAGACTTACAAATTAATTATATTTTTTTTCCAAAAGAAGTTTAGGCACAAATGCATTGTTCCACAGTGTGGAGAAGATTGCCATTCAGTCTCTGGGCTGCGTGCCACAGCTCGCAACATTCTGCTTTAAACATTCTGAATGATATGTTAAAGAGAGTCGTCCCTCAAGTTGCACTTTTTTTTGTTTTTTGTTTTTTGATAATCGGGAATGCTGAAATCTCTTGCGTCTGTGATTCATAACTACTCAGACTTGTCTTATATTACAAAAAAAGGGGATTAAGGAGAAGTGTTTATGTGGGTTTAAGATAATACAGCTGTTAAGGAAGTGGTCTCTTGTTTTAATGGAGAAATGTGGCAACTTGGACCTGTGAAAGAAGTAAAAAAAAAAAAAAAAGGAAAATTAATGAATAGATTTTAGCATAAGTCATTTTTTTCGAATGAGCATTTCAGAATCATTTTCTAAACCAAAAGCTGGGAGGAGTCTCAATTAAAGCTTATTTTTCAAAAACATCTGATGATGCAGGTCTAAAGAGTGATATCTGCAGTGGCTGAAAGCAGAACTTACCATTTCACATCTGTCCCATATGATTCGATGCATCTCCCATTCCAGGGTGAGGTCCCGCCAACGAGAGTGGAGGAGGCTCTGAAGATACTTTTTCTTCTTCCCTTCTTTTCAGGCATGCTGCTTTAGGATTCAGATTCCTTTCTGTGTAACATTAAAGTAAAGAGCATTGCCAAATGGTTCAGTCTGGTGAATCCAATCTCTACCTTCATCCAATTATTTAGTTAACCCCGGTGCTACTTCTGGGGTTAAGGTAGTAATGTGATGAAACTTGGTGCTTTCACAGTAGTACCGAATTAATGGTACCCACAAAAGCACTTTGTAATTAACATACTTTGCTGGTATGTTAAATGCTTGTGCATTTAAGTAGCAAGGAAGGGAAAAGATGATTCAGGCTGAATTGGATACTGAATTTGGACACTAAGTTTGTAATTCAGAAAAGCGAGCAAGGCAGATATTCTGAATTCTGGATCCAGATGATACACTTGGGAAACTTCAAACTGGAGTTTTAAAATCTAAATACTAGAGTCAAAAGAAAGAGTTGCCTTATCAACTTTCCATGTGACCTCAGGTTGGAGTGATCATTTTGGGCTATGAATTTTCTTTGCTTTACGGTGCCTGATACTTGCCATTCCTTATGACAACTATCAGCTTCAGAGGTAAACACTCACGTCATTACTTTGGGGATAAAGGAAAGCAGGATGTAGTGTAAAACTGACCTCGCACTTGCTGCTCTAAGCTGAGGATGACAGCCACAGCCTGGTGGAGGATCAGGAGTTTTGTCTGGGGCTTGTCACTCTTCAGGTGGAGCTGCACCATGCGGCCCAACTCCTTGAAAGCCTCATTAATGTCACGCACACGCAGACGCTCACGGGCATTGTTAGCCATCCTCCTTTCTTTTTCACGCTCTGCTTTCTGCTCTGGTGTAAGGTCTTCATCATCATTATTGCTGCGAAACAAAAAAAAAAGACATAACATTTTCTAATGGTGTGAGGGGAAAAGCTTTCTAAATATTTTCCTTATTCCTCCTCCCTCTGGGTTCTCTTTCCCTTCAGGTTTTTCACTGAGGTTCTCCATACGAGGTCAGAATTTTGCGAATGTCTGCTGTTGTGACTGCCTATGAAGATAGCTCTTCATCCCATTAAATCTCCAGCATGTGTCTTGACCTGAGAAAAGAGCTAATAGTTCTACCAAAGATATAACGCTCAAATCAAGTTGGAGACCATGGCCAAGGCAGAATCAGGGCCACATATTGTTTGCATTGGGAGAATGAAAGAGTGTAGGATATCAGCCAAAATGAAACAATGTACATTTCAACAACAAACATTACGTTTCAAAAAGCAGCACCACAGCCTGTTTTCTCTTACCCTATAGGGAGCATGACCTTCGTAAGCAAAGTACATTTTAAAAGAAGTTTTTGAAAAGTCCCATTCTGTGTGGCATTTGAATCAATGGAAAGCAAATGATTCAAAAAGATCTCAACAGACTTAAACAAGATAAGGTAAATAGGGCTACGTTTAAGCTCCTGTATTTAGGAGTTCTAAAAAGCTGGATGTTTAGTCCATACTCTGCCACTACCAGCTGTATGGTCTTAGGTAAGGTCCTCAACCTTTTCTGAGCCTTGTTTTCTCCCTCTCAGGTGGCCAAATTAGATGATATTGATGACTTTTCCTTGTAGAAATCAATTATTTTAAGAATAGGCGAGGGAAGCAGCTAGAGTATGGTTCCTACTTTCAGGCACTTCACTTTAAAGAGAACGACAAACTAAAGATTATCCAGACAGTGAGCAGGTTTCAGGAAACTTATAAATGAAGAAGAGTTGAGGGAATCTATAGCTGTTTAGGATGGAGAAGAGAAGACCTGGTAGTAGGTGGTGAGGCTGGTGATAGGAATCTCCAAATATTTGCACCCAGAAGAGGAAATAGACTTGCTCTGTGCTGTTCTAAAGGGCAAACCTAAGACCAATACATGAAAGCTACAGGGAAGTATATTTTGGCTTAATTGAACTTTTTAAAAGTGAAATGGGCAGCCACAATAGGTATTGAGCTTCCTGTGACAAATATCAGCAGAGGCTAGCTACTAAAGAGATGTTAGGAATCCTATTGACTAGAATCTAGATGACACCTGAAAGTCCTTTACACCTCTAAGATTTTTGTGATTTGGGGTCCAAATTTTCACTAAGTAAAGATGCTTTTCTGATTGCAATGTGAAATTACCAGATGCACCTGTTTCTCTTTCATTTAACTCTTTCTGTCCTTCTTTCCTATGAGAAAAATAGTTAATTCCTGGCAGTGAAGAGAGTACTGGGCCTGGTCAGGAAGACCTGAGTTCGAATCTAGGCTTAGCTGCTTAGTAGTTGTGTTGACCCTAAGCGAGTCACTAAATCCGGTTTATCTCAGTTTCTTCATCTATAAAATGAGCTGGAGACAGAAGTGACAAATTGTGTGAGTATCTTTGGCAAGATAACCCTAAAAGGAGTCCTAAGAGTCAGACACAACTTAAACCACTCAACAACAATTTCTTTTGGCCAATCAACAGCCAAGAATTAAGGTGAGGAAGATGATTTAGGCCTCTGGACCTGGGGTTGTTTGGGGGATGGAACAATATTGGGCTGGTCCTTCTTCACGGATCAATTTGTAGAATGTGATGGAATCACCTGCAACTTAAGACACTTGGGGCATTAAAATTAATCCCTTGGTAGCCAGAGTGAGATGTGGGGCAAGGGGTAAATAAATGTAAGGAGGGGAAAGAGTCATTAGTATCTCATTGCAGGTACATAACTTTCTGCAATAAGTACTTTCTGATGACCTGGCTGGAACAATGTGGCTCCTCCCAACTTTAAGCTTAGGATCCAAGTGGGGCATGGTGATGTTTCCTTGGTATGCTATTCTGGTAATGAGCAGGGATAAAATATAGCTAGGCCAGGTTAGAATGAACCCCTTTTGCTTTTTTCCACTCTCAATTGTTGTTTATTCATTTCAATGGGTCCTCTACTTTCCAGTTCCACTCCTGACTCCTAAGCCTGCAATGTCTTCTGAAACCAGTAAGCAGGTTACTGTTATAAAGCACTCCGGTCCTTTAGAAATCCACACTACTTGAAATAATGAACATAATGGAATAGGTGGAACAGCAACAGAAGCAAGTTTCCCCTAGGTGAAGTCAAAAAGGCAATCATTTGGGTAATCATTTTGTACATTAAACATTGTGCTATATATAACACAAAGAAGACTTGAAATTGAGAACTTGTTTTCCAAAGGTTCATGGGCTAATAAGTAATTTGAATTCATTATTCACTTATAAATAAATGTATAAATAAATAAATTGGTTATGCAAATAGACTGCATAGATTTTTTTCCCCAAACACTGCTGGCTTATAATACAGATTTGGAAGCATAACTAAATGTCACAAGAGTGACCTTTTCAAATGAGAAGGTTCTCAATAACAAATTAAAATAGTCTACTGAAACTTCAAAGGACCCATTAACATGTATATGTAACAGCTACTAGCTAAATTAGTAAGAATCGATCTGATCACTGAACAGCAACATAGAGGTGTTAGTCACATAGAAGTATCTCCTTAGCATCTCTTACCAACAAATAATGAAATGAAAAAACTCAAATTATCACTGTACTTTTTTCTCTCATCTTTCTATCCACAAAAGAGAGGAGGATAGCAT
Organism: Trichosurus vulpecula; assembly: GCF_011100635.1. NCBI lineage: Eukaryota > Metazoa > Chordata > Mammalia > Diprotodontia > Phalangeridae > Trichosurus > Trichosurus vulpecula. The sequence continues at coordinate 389,457,730 of NC_050573.1, forward strand.
GGAAGTAATGGCATTTTGGAAAATGAGTGGAAAAGAGATAAATGGTTTTTATTTTAGTGGTAACCTACAAAATACTCTGAAAATGCTTGTTAAGATCAGGGTAAGTGAATCTTAATTCTTTGTCCCAAACAGAACACCTTCTGCCAAATCTCCCTATTCCAAAGTGAAGTGGAGAGTTGGCAATTATGTGGGGGATTAGACAGCCAATTTGGATAACTGAAGACATAAGGGGATCATTTATTGAGTGCTTAGGGTGTGCTGCAAGTGAATATTTTGGTCTAAAATATCTGGAATGTATACAACCCTAATTTACCACATAATTGCCAACCCTCACTTTAGTACTTGGGCAGGTGGCCTTGGCAGCTATTTAAACAGCGCATTGGACATTCATGCTAAATTATGACTAGAATATCAGAAGCTTTGTACAGAGTTTCTCTCTACACAGAACTCTATTAAATAGAGAAGCAAGGTGAAGAATAGGAGGCTGTAACATTTATGCCTATTATATTTTCATGGCTATATTATTAAACATTTTGCTGTTAAGGAATTCTGAGTATTTTTCAATAGTAAGTGTCAACTAAAGATTTTATCTAGAGCACCAGATTGTTAGGAGAAAAACCTATCCTCTTTTATTTAATATCTTCAGAGTGTATTTCACAGTGTTACTTTTTTTTTCCTGTTTGGAATTTTAATTTCCCAGATCTGTAGCTTGTTAGCTGAGCAAGTCAAATTTCAGTAGACTGATGGATTTTAAGGACAGCTCTATTAATATGAACTACAGGCTCATTAGTTCAGAATGTGAGGATACAAGTTAGTAGTTATTACTAATTCTAAATTCTCTACAACAGAGTGCATTCCTGACATTCAGTTAAATAATAGCAATTAGTGGAATTTAGTTCAATTTAAAGGAGTAATACTGAACTGCTAGTGCCCAAGGTTCGTACTGAAGAACTCTGGGTGCTATTCAAGTGTTTGCCTCCTATACTAGGTCATACGCACTTAATGTAGGCATGTTCCATTATTTTCCCTTCTGCCTTGGCACTTTTGCATTCCAATTCTGTTGTTCTTTTAAGAGAATCTACTGTTACTCAGTGTTTCTGCGTTTTGTTCTAAATTCTTTAGTGTCTGGTTAGATTTGCTGATTTTTTTAGGAGCCTATATTTCTTTTCTGATGTCTGATATTTTCACTTAAACTTGATGTTGCTTCTGAACCCTCTTAGAAGTTCCTCGAGTTGCTTCATTGTTATTTCCTTGTGCTAACTGCACCTTTCTCAGGGATTCAGCCTCAGTTTCCTTTCCTACTTAGTTCCTATTCATTGATGTAACAATCTTTCCTTGAATGAACATTTCTTTTCCTCAGTCAGCCCTCCATTATTTTTTTTTAAATCTCTCACTGTATTGATTTTCCTATGATTTCCTTACTGAAATTACACTTTCTACCCCCCGTCCTTGCTCTTCTTAAGGCCTACTACTGTTGTGCCCCTTCTCCAGCACTGGCTGCTGGGTCTCTGAAACACCAGGGCTGGACATTGCTGTTGTGTGCCTCAGACTGTGAGGTGACCAGTAGGGCTAATGCTGTTGGAAAATTCCAAGTGGCCACTGGAGTAGGGCTTAGTTTCCCTGATTCCCCAAACTGTTGGTTCCTTCTTCCAAGTCATCTTCAAACTATTTTGTATATATCTCTTCATGAAGTTCTTTCACTTTTGATTTTGTGTTCCTAGTGCCTGGTGCCAATTAATTGGTTAACAGTTAATTGATAGACTATTCTAAACCTTTGCTAGTCACATTCTTCTGGGTTCTAACTTCTCTCTAAAACTAATTTTCTATCATCCCTCTGCTAGGACCTTTGAGAGTGGTGGTACAGGATCCAAGAGATGGTCCCCCCAGCTCACTGTTAAGAGGAACATTTCAAGAAACCTTTGAAATGAGGCCTCTTCTCCTTTCTCTCAAGATGGCTATATATATATCTTCTTATGCTATATTTTAAGTAATTGCAACCAGTGCTACCCTTACGATAGCCTTTATTTTCTTGTTTCCTAGATTCATATTCCTCCTTAGCTGCTTCCTTTCCTTCTTCTTGAGCCTTGGGCTCATCTCTCTGAGCTATCTGGGCTGTCTCCTAATTGTCCAGTTATTAATTTTGATAATTGGTGTTTAAAATCCAACAGAACTGACATAAGCCAGCACCTAGAATGTGGGAAGAGGGAGAGAAGCTAGAAGCATGAGCATTTGGGCTTTCTGCTTATATTACTTTGGGGGTGGGAGCTGCTCCTAGGATATCTCTCATTCCACCGTCTTCATAGGTGTTCCCAAGTTAATGTAGACATAGGCATGAATTGGGCTATTTAGCCCATAACATTTATCCAAGTCTTTTAGATTATGCAACTGTAACAAAGTTGAAAAACAGGTGGAAATGCTAGTCTTGCATCACTGTCTGTGCTAGTGAATCAACGTTGGCACAATTGTCTCAAGATCAGGGTCACTGTCCTGTGCTGTGCGCGTGTGTGCGTGTGTGTATCTTTCCCTCTTCAGCCATAGGAATGGGCATATACTCCTTTGATGGGGATTAGCTTAATAAACTTCAGTATGATGGTAGCAGCCCATTGGTTAACGCACTTTCTGTCTCCTAGGTACTGATAACAGGGTAAAGTAACAGGGACTAAATTATCAATCAAACGACACCACTTGTTTTGTAGAAGAGTTGTCTAGAAGGTACATTGTTCATGCATCAGTTTTTTCATTCAGACAAACAAACCATCCATGCATATGAATACAAACAACCTCAACTATGTTATCTTCAAACTTAAAGGCCAATACTTATGGGATGTACTATGCGTTACTAAAATAAGTCTCCTGACCCAGGAAGTCTGGCATGTAATCTGAAAAGTTTTTGCCTGCTTGGTAATGGATTTGCATGAATGAATCCTTCCAAGATTTCTAAATTGGTTGCCTCCTTGTGAAGTGTCTGACTGAAATTCAGGAAACAGTCTGTAGTCTTAAAAGATAACAACTGAAAATCCATGGCCATTGAAGCTATGATGCTGACCTTATTAGTCTGGTTCTCTAATGAAATGAGTTAGCCAGCAGCAGACAGCACCTAAGCTATTCTCTCTAGGTGCCTTGACTTCATCAGGGGCAGGATGACAACAGACTAAAGACCTCACAGGCACACTGACTCCATGGCTGAACAGAAGTTCTTTGTCTAATGAAATCTTAAAGATACCATCAAAGTCTTCTTGTTTGTTAAAAGACACCTGGACCTAATCATGGTTTCTTTAAAAGTAAATAAAGAGAGGCAGTATGGTTCAGCTGAAGTACTGGTGGTTCTGAAGCCTAGACCTGGAGGCAGAAGAACGTCAGGTTCAGGCTCTGATGCTTACTAGGGGCACAACTGTGACCAAGTCACTTAACCTCACTTTGCAGGGTCATTGTGAGGGAAGAGTGTTGTAAACCTGAAAGTACTCTATAAATGTGAGATATTAATTAGGCTCCCTGTGGAAATGAAACATGTTAACAGGAACTAAAAGATCAGGAATGGCAGTAGCAGCAGCAGAAGCTCACCACTGTCAGATGGAAGTAAAAATTCAAGATAAATCAGGATGCAACTATGTTGGGTATTAAAAATAAACCGGAAAACATGAGTTATTAGGAGATGAATATGATTATGCATCATACCTTCTATCTATATAGGCACTGCAAAAGAAGAATGTTAATTCAGATGTCATTCTGAACTATGGCTCAATTTGTCACCATAAAAATACAGGTATCAATGCTATTAAAACTGGGATAAAATAAGTATCCAGATATATTTTAAGGGTAAGAGAAAAGAGTACAGTGTACCAATATATTGGACTAGTATTTTATACTGTTTTGAAATTTTGATTTTTTTTTAGAAACACTTTAAAAAGAATAACATTTTGCATCAAATTCATAAATGAGCGTAGATTTAAAAGTGCACTGCTTTCTTTTTGAATCTATCAGTGATTATTTTTTATGGTACATAATTTGCGTGGTGCCCAAATTGATGATTGTAAGAGGATTTTAGGCATTACTAGAGTACCGGTATCCGAAATGATACTACTATCAGTACTTCTAGAATAGGCCTTTTCAGCTGTGGATTTACCTGCTAGGAAAAAACTGAATAGTTTCTTCCTTGTTCTGTTCACTTCATCAAAGTCCAATAAAGGAATTAAATGAAGCGACAGTATTATATACTGTTACCTAGATCTTGACCTAGTAATTGATTTGATATCCTTCTTGTCGTCGTCTAATTTCTTGTCCTCAGAAGATTTCGTGTCTTGCAGGTTTTCATCTCCTTCATCATCGGATTTGATCTCAGAGCTACCTGAGGATACACTCTGCCCCTGCAATCCAGCTGGCATGCCTAGAGGGGAAAAAAGACTGTGTTACTATTGCCAAGGTCTAAACCAAAGATTAAATGTACGGACGTGGATGTTACTTATAGCGGGGCTGCCAGCTAGACAGCGAGGAGAGCTGAACTCTGACCCTCACGCTCAGAATGTCACTCTTTTATGCTATCTGGGGAAGTTTCCAAAATGCACCTGCTGAAACCAGTTTTCATATTGCATGGGCTCTGAGGTTAAATTCTATTTTGCAATCTTTTGGAGTAGATGGTAATTTCACTGTCTACAAAACATCAACTTAATTGCAATGAAAATCATAATCATGAAAATCACACACCTCAATGTTCTGATTAAGAACCCAAGTAAATATCAGCTATTATATTGAGTTTTCCATGTGCATGATTTAATAGAAAAAAATCCTTAAAATATTATTCCCATGGAATAAAATAAATACATTCAGTCAGTAAGACTTCAAAAGATACCATAATGATATTACTGAATTAGGTTTCCTTCTCATTCAAAGAATAATTAGTGACTAAAAGAGATATGTATGTTAGGCAGTTAGTTACACATTTTCATTTTAATCATAGATGGTCATGGTTACAATTGGGGAATAGCTACTGGATCCAAAGAACTTCTAGCATCAAGTATCATTGATTGCTAGAATCAAACTGTAAATGCTTCTATGATCCCAGAAAGTTGGGTTGTTAACAGCCTCAAATATGTTCAGTTTTGACAAACACTTCTGAAGAAAATCTGGAATATGAAATGGCTCACCTTTCTGGGCTTACAACAAATTTTTAATATTGGGCTCTAGAAATTATTATTGAAACTATTTTGATATGTTTGTTTCCTTTTGTAAAATTAATCATTGTGATGACTTAAGAGTCAGACTTAAGAGCTGATGACTTCTTGAAAAAAAATTTCCAGCCCTGAAATAAGCTGCAGACAATAAATGGTTTTGGGTATCTATCCATAGATTATGAAACCTCTTGTCTATAGGAGGAGGTATGTAATCATGCTGGATTTCTCCCTACCAGGGAACTAATTTGACAATCTCTGTTGATACAGCCAATTCTTTTTCTTTCTAAATTTCCTTCGATTAAAAAAAATTCTTCCTCCCTATCTTTTAGAAGGCATCGTATTCATGTTACATCTAACCACATTAAGTGATTTGAATAGTAATTTTATTGATTGAGTGAAAAATGTGTAAATAACTAAAATAAACTTTACTGTCATCACTCTGATGTCTCATTCCCCACTCAAATGAAACCAGAGCCTCAAAGAACTCTTGAAAACACAGTTTTTGGAGAAACAGAACCTATGAAAAACAGGTTCTAAATGGCTGATTTCTCATTTTACTTTATTATGCTGAACTTGATCTTTGGTTCTGTGCCAGTTTTTAATCTAGAAATGAATACCAAGTATGCAAATGTCAGTATCTAACCTAACATGGGAACAGGTGAAGCATATAGATCAGAGTACTGTTAAGAAGAGCACTTCTGTGGTGGACTCACCCCTGTATGGATCTTGGGGAGGGTTCAAGTCAGGGGAAGTGGCCGACTGAACTGGGAGTTGTGGGACTGGAACCTGGTTTGGCACAAGAGAATGGCTGCCTCTTAGAGCCACACCATCTTCGCGATGGGCACCGACCTAAAAAAAGCAAGAAACAACATAGAGTTTAGCGGGAATGGAAACTGAGGTGAGGCAACTAGTTCCAAACATCAGTTGGAAGGAGACACCAGCATTTAACATTGCTCTCGATTGCTTTTCACTAGAGGGCACCAGAGTCCCACACATCTACCTATATCATCGTGCAAAAAACACTTAACACTCAGTAAGATGCTGTGCCGCACATTTAGTGACAAATATGGCAGGGTAGCTCAGGCAGGTAAAACGTCAAATTGTCTCCCAGGGTGCTGCAGTGGAGCGCACTGATTCGTACCCATCTGTCTTCTATCATGTCCGCCAACAGATCTGACAATTATCTTAATGCCCATATGCTTAATTGTGGGCTTCTCAATTCCCCCATTGCTATCGGAAATCCTGTAGGAATTTCAATTTGGCATTCGACTTTCATTTCAGGGGATAAGATTCTCAGGCCTGCCATTTTTTTTTCCATAATGCCAGCTAAGCCTCTGACAGAGGAAGCTACAGCAGTATGCGGCACAGCCCCTGTTCAGTACAAATATAATAAAATGTCACCTGGCTTTCCAAAACTGGCAGCCCATTCCAAATTAATGTTTACTGTATTTCATCAGCTGCCGAGTTCCAAATCCAAAGGGGGACCATTTCTGCCAACACCACCACACCGGAAAATGTACCAATAAAGGTTTTATTAAACACACCAGTCATGCCATCATTGCCAGGCAAGCACACTGGATATCCTTTCATTATTTTCGCCATTCTAGGCTCAGGAAGGCATCATATGATAGATAAGCTAATGTTTCTTATGGTTCCAGAAAGGAAGGCACAAAGAAGAAAATGGGCAGTGAGCTTGAAAGATGCTCTCAAGATGTTTATTAGGTAGAGACACACACTCTTGGGTCCAGGTACCCTTGGCATGTGGTAACTGTGGGAGAAATTGTTGACTAGTAGCAAATGCCTAAATCAACCCAAGCAGACATGACAAACCTTGAGGAACATAAATATAATGCATTTTTTGACTTGAAAGCTAGACTTTCTACTATGAACATTTTTAAAAAAATCTATCGCTTAATTGATGTATAAAGGCACGTGTGGGAGTGAGATAATGAGCATAAGTGAAACTCCTATCTCTAAAGCTATTTTTCATAGATCAATATCACCAAAGACAAGAAAACAATCTTTCTAATAAAAGATACAATGTAACATTACAAGCGAAACGGTTATCACTAACTTGAGACTGAGAAATTAAATGAATCCTTTTTTTCCCCAAAGGAAGAAACAAAAACCAAATCTGAACAAGATAATCACAAAAAACGAAACACCAAATATTTTTAAATATTTAGAATAGCAAAAAGAGAATTCTCCCCCACCATGAAATATTTGTTTCTTATGAATTCAAAATAAATCAACTAGGAAGTTTTGGTAGAATCATATAGCTCATTCAGACTCAATATGCTTTGGTTCCTTATGTAAATTAAGTAACATAGCTTTTCAGGTGACCTGATTTGGTAAATCCAGAGACCAGCTATAAAGAAAAATATTTTTTAAGCATTCTCATGTGTAAGTTGCCACCCTTAAAAATAAAACACATTTTAAATGGCACTTTACAAAGTGTTTTTCTCACAACAATGCTGTGAGGTAAAACAGTAACAAGCAATATTCATTCCATTTTACAGACAAAGTAGAAAAATTAAGTAATTTGCCAGGGGTTACATACAGGAGTACTAGTGTCAGGAACTAAATCTATGCCTTGTGTCTCTAAACTTCTAGGTCTTCTGATTTCTATAGTCAGGTTAAAATAAAAAACCAAACACTTTACAGCAGAGGATGAGGAAGATGTGGCATGACAACAATTCTTTCAAAAAGATCTGGAAATTTTAGTGGATACCAAACATTATGTATGCCATGATATCAAAATCCTAGGCTTTGGGAAGGAAAAATATCTAGAGTGAAGAAAAGTAAGAGTTTTGCTATTCTCTCCTCTGGTCAGAACATGCCTGGACCATTGGGTTCAGTTCCTAACAATGACAGCAGTCCAAAAGTGGAATGGGTGGTCTTGGGAATAGTGTATTCCCTTTCATTTGAAATCTCCATATTATAGCTGGAAACACCCCTTTGGAGATCTTGTGGAGCGGATTCCTGGTCAGGGACAGGTAGATGGTCTCTGATGTCTCTTCCAACTCTGAGATTACATGATTCTGTATCTCCAAGACCAGTGTTCTTTCTACTATCTACTAACCTGAGCTCTAACCTTAATGCTAAATAAAACATTTTGTGAGAGCTCTTAATATACCATGATGAACATTTTCATAGTACAACACCATTTTAAAAAGTCCTTAGAACTAGTCTGCAGGCACAAATGACTAGTTTGTTATTTATCAAATCTCAATAACTTGTTTTAAGTTGTTCTGCAATTGAAAGGACAACTTAAGAGACAGAGAAAAATTTAAGACTGTCTTTAGACTAATAACAGTATACATAACTGTTAAGTGTCTTCTGTTTTGGCAAATGTTAGGAAAATGAAATATGCTGAATTTCCTGTGAAAACACATTCAATATGACTTACTTCTAATGCCTGATTACATTTAATTGGACATTTCATACCATTACTGATTTGATCATATTTTTTTGCTAGCACCTAATTTAGGCAAAATATAACTAGATCACTACTGTGTTGAGCACAATTATAGTTGGAAGTAACGTCAGCAATGCTACCTTAAAAACACACCCTTCTTGGCAATAATATTTCAGTTACTTTTGGATATATTATCTCATTTAATCTGCACAACAGCCCTGTGAAAGGGTACATATTATTTCCATTTTATGGATGAAGAAACGAGCCTTACAGATATTGCGACTTGACCAAGCTCAAACAGCTACTACATGGCAGGTGGAATGGATATAATAACCATTTGATTTCTAGAGTTTCACATGTACTACATGTCTTAGAATTTCACCTATGTTGGTGCTCTTTCCTTCTGAATTCAGATTTTTTTGTGTGGCTTTGAATTCTTAGTCATTCCTAAAACATTATGCCATGATATTACAATAAAGCTTGGTAGCAAAGTAGATGATGTTTGTGTTTCTCTACCTCCTGCTGTGGTTGCTCTGATCTGAGTTTCTCCTCCAAGAATGTCTTTTTGCTGGTTCTGAAGAGCCCCCACTCTGGATCCCAAGTAGGCCTGACACTTCTCTTGTAAAGAGTGTTATAGGCCTTTCCCTTACTTTCTTCTGCCTTCTGCTACCCACTAATGTCCTACCTCTTCCAGGTAACATATTTGCCTCCTTTTTCAGGATTCAATGCCATAATGCAAATAATGACTCCAATTGTGGGAATTTCAGACACAAGCAGGCTGGTGATAGAAAGTCTTTCATTGGCCCTTTAATCACATATATTCCATTCAGCCTACACACAGTATTTACTCCCTTATTAAGATAATCAACATTTAGAGTGTGGTTGTAGTTTCTAGTCTCTACTACTGGGGTGGCTGAGGCTGCTAGATCACCTGAGTTTGGGAGTTCTGAACTACAATAAGCTAATGCCAATCCTGGAAGTAGGGAGAGTGGGCGTGGTGGATGAGGCCGTCTAAGGAGGGAGGAACTGGCCTAGGTCAGAAACAGAGCAGGTCAAAATTTCCTTGCCAATCAGCAGTGGGAACCAAGAGCAGCTGCTGCACTTTCAGCCTGAACTAAATTAGGGAGACCCAGTCTCAGGAAGAAAAAACCAAAATGAAATAATACATCTTGAATCTGATATCACCATTGAGTTTGGCAAGGCTCTTGGCGGGGGGGGGGGAGTGTCATAAACTCCAATCTCCCACTCTTCTATAATATCTTTTGCTTGAACGCATGAGGTGTGGTGATCCTGTTTTCTCACAATGTTTCCTAGTCTATTTACGAATATAACTCTAACTACAATATGAGTATTTTTCCTTTCACCAGAAGGAAAGCTGCCTCCATGTAACTTCTAACCGCAGATCTTGTCTTTAGTAGTGGCAAAGAATTAGTCTAATCCCTTTTCTACATGACAGTCATTCAAATATTTGAAGACAGCTATCATGTTCTCTGTAATCTTCACTTTTTCAGGATAAATGTTTCAGGGTTCTTCAATAGTTTGATGTGACATAAAGAAATACATGAATGTATTTCTGTTCTTTTCCTATAGAAGAGAAGAGCGATGAATACTCAATTCTCTTGGTGAACTGTCTTACCATTTTCTTGATGATTCATTTGTACTTTTGAAAGAAAATCTATCAATAGTTTTTTCATTTAATCTAAGATAAAAGCTACAGATATGAGATTTTATAGTTATATTCAATGCTAGATCTTTAAGTCTCTCGACCACCACTTACTGTAATCAATGTCATGCAATTTTACATCTAGTAGGTATTCATAGTGTACCTAATTTCTTAAAGTTCACATAGGACTATTAAAATCCCAAGTCACTGAAATGAATCATAGCTTAAGGAGACTCCCAGTTCCTTTACTGTAGAAGCATTCTCTTTCAAACCTTTTTGGAATGCATCTCTTGGTGCAATTCAAAGTTAATGCTTTATCTTTCCCTCAGATATTTACCAATTGAAATATTAAATAACTTAGTTTTCCTGATCCCCTTAGTATCCACGGGTGGTGGTGGGGAACTTACTTATATCTTCTTGGGTTTTATCTTTGTTGTTGTGGTAGTGGATGTTCAGTTGTGTCTGACTCTTCGTGACCTCATTTGGGGTTTTCTTGGCAAGGATACTGGAGTGGTTTGTCATTTCCTTCTCCAGCTCACTTTACAGTTGAGGAAACTGAGGCAAACAGGGTTAAGTGACTTGCCCAGGGTCACCCAGCTAGTAGGTGTCTGAGGCCACATTTGAACTCAGGAAGATGAGTCTTCCTGACTCCAGACCTGGCACTCTATCCACTGTACCATCTAGCTGCCCTCCAACACCTTTAATGTGATAATATTTACATACTCCAACTATTTACCAAAATTCAAGAACCATTTCATTTCTATTTGATTTTTTTCTTGTTATATGGCTCTTCCCTAGGTTTTCCTTTTCATTTAACTCTATGCCTTTTCTGTGTGCAATGACTTTAACAATCTGAATCTCTCTGTAGTGAGAGATAAGCATGGCAGGGCTGAAACAATCACAGGATCTAATCCATTTTTGGTTTCTACTTTTCCCCTGCACTTTCTACTATCTATTCTTTAACTCTATAATATTAATCATTTTCTGTTTTAGTACAGTGGATTCTTGTTCTCTGGAAGTCTTCAAGGAAGGGCTGGAAATCAGTTGTTGCAGAGAGCTTTCTATTTTATATTAGGGGAGAAGTTAATCATAATATACCAGGATTTTCTTGTACTTGCTCACTTTAAGGGGTAAATGAAATGATCCTTGGTATAACCAAATCTTGTCCAGAGGAAGGTATTAGTTATCTACCTCTGTACACTTCTGTAGCATGCCACATCTTCAGTCAAACACTTCTGACTTTTTGGTAACCTGGTAGAATGTACAAAAGGGACCTAAATCATATGCACAAACCCTTGGAAGTGCAACCATCTGCTTCCATGTGTCCTTATAAAAACTCTTCCATTATGCCAATGAAATTCAAGGCTTTGAGAAAAATAATGTATTCTTTTTACATTTGATAGTGAATTATTTTTGAAGATGTTCCCATTCTGTCTGTGTCCACGGAACAATTTTCCATAGGAACCTGTACTCTCTTTCACAGCCAGACTGTGAATCTAATGCTTGTCATTTGTCTTGCAAAAAATGTTCTTTCAATAACTGAAGGGATTAGGTGAGAAAGTGTGGGCATCTCAGCACAGATCTATGACCATTTCTGGAAGGACAACCCAAAAGGCATATTCTATGGATGAAGCAGGTGATCAATGTTGTCATTTTTACAGACAAAGGCAAGGACCTTCCCCTCCCACCCCCACTCCTGGGTTTAATAGATCTGCAGCAGAGTAAAAGTATTCAGAGTTAGGCAAAAACAACTCCTTAAATCATTCCTTCCACCTGGGAGTCAACTGGCACCAAGATAGCTATTCCTTAAAATGTACATTCCCTCAAAGCCCTGAAGTTTTTATTAGCTTCTTCCTCTCTAGATTCTAAGAAATTTCAAGTTAAAAATTAAGCACATGGAAATATTCAAACTTGTTAATAATGGCCTATAATGAATATTCATAGTAACCTCTGTAGAAGGTACTTAAAATTTCAGATCAATATTACATATTTTAAAAATGGTGAACAGAACTGAGCATCACAAATTCCTATGCCAGGTTTATTCTTTCTTTTTTTTTCTTGGGTTATACAGCGATTGGGGCATTAGCTGGTGCCATGGTGCATAGAGGGCTGGTCTGGGAGTTAGGAAGACTCCTCTTCCTGAAGTCAAATCTATCCTTAGACACTTGCTAGCTACATGACCCTGAGCAAGTCACTTAACCTTGTATGCCTCAGTTTCCTCATGTGTAAAATGAACCAGAGAAGGAAATGGCAAATTATTCCAGTATTTTTGACAAGAAAACCCCAAATGGGATCATGAAGAGTTAGAAACAACTGAACAAAATACAGTGATCCAATTAGGTTTTTGTACCTGATCTGTAAGACCAGGGGACAGCCTATTTTACATTTGACTGTATATGGATTGCTGATATATCTATTTCAATTATCTGAGTGCGTAAATTACTCCTCGGAAGTAATTTAACTCAGAACACTGGGGTTTGAAATTACCTAACATCCCACATTCCATAACAAAGAGGCTGTAGATTCAGAGGATCTGGGTTCAAATACTACCTCTTGAGCTTGGGCAAATCACTTAAAAGTCTTTGGACTTCCGTTCCCTCCTTTGCAACATGAGAAGATTTGAAACAAATGGCCTTTCAGGTCATTTCAAGCTCTGGATCTACGATCCATTGATAGAACTTTAAAATCATAACATTTCAGAGTTTGAGGGGATTTTTAGAGATCACCTAATCTAACCCCCTCATTTTACAAATGAGGAAACTGAGGCTCCTATAGGCTAAGTAACTTGCCTAGTGTTTGCTGTGAATTACAGGTAATGCTGATATTCAAATCCAACACATAATATGGATAGCATTGAGGACGTTGATTAGAAGCTTCAGAGCCTTTTAAAAGACTACCATGTGTTCAGAAGGGATCAGAGAGACTTTCTTCTTAAAGGAGACAACAGCTTTCATTTCAAACACTGCAACACAAACTCTCATCGCGGCAGCCTCTCCATTTTCCTTATGGTGGAGAAAAAACCCTAAAATTCACTATCTCAGAGCCCAGGCCAAGAAGTCTAACAAGAACTCTGAATTCAACTGCTGCTGCTTCTCCCACAACATAAACAGATTTAAAAGATATGCAGTTTCAATTAGGTAGTGGTTGGCAAGGCCATTTTTACATGGGGAATGAAGGAAAGCACTCTAGTAAATATCTTTGTCCTTATTCTAAGCTAAAAACAAACAACAAAAACAAAAGAGATGTTCACTGTTTTCACTCCTTTTGTTTCCAGCAAGCATTCTGAAAGTAATTATTCTACTTGTATTTAAGAGGCCTGTTTCATAGATGTGAAAATGTATTAAATTTTATTTGGCAGTTATTCAATCCTTGTTAATGTTATCTCCTGAGATAACTGTCTCAAAACAGGTTTTTAGACCAAAGGTACTCTTATGCTACCACAATCTTTCTAAAATTGCACCACCTTGATGACACTTTAGAAATCCAGAGCTTTCCTATTTTTAAGTAGCCTTTCTGGTCTCAAATCACTCTTGTTGATGAAGGTCTTAGAAAAAAAAAAGAAAGAAAAAAAAGAAAAAAAGAGAAAAACTCAACTTCAGGAATATTAGGCAGAAAAGAAAACCCAGGCATTTGAAATTAATTTTTCTTCTTTCCCCCTTTTTTGGTTTCACAACAAACATAGAACAAAAAGTTGATGGGTTTTCCCTGTAATTAGACACCCATTGACAAAGAAAACAGTTTTGGTGTCTGAATTGTAATCTCCCCATGAAATATCAATTATACATGACAGTTGCAGAGTGTTAGATTTCAGTTTCAATTATCTTGCCAGTATCTCTGTCATATCAGAGGAAAGCAAACTTATTTTCTCAAATGTGAAAAATACCATTTAGTTTAAAAGTACTTCTTTTAAAGAGGAGAAGAGCGGTCAAACCAACACTGCTTTAGTGCTCGCAGGCAGCCATGCCAAAGTTCATAGAGTGGAGGTAGCTTTTCTGATGATGAGGTGTTAAACATTTAAATTATTATACTGTTCCTCTTAATGGGCCAAAAAAAATATAGACTCATATTATCAAAGAACTGAGAAAGGAATATTTAAAGGTGTCCTCGTTCCAAAAAGGTTTTAATTTAAGCAGTTTTGTAACCTAGATTTTTATTTAATTCCTAAAAGTTACAGGAAAGGCTGACCGCACAAATGCCCTTATTTGTCTCTAATGTAAATCCGTCCTGTTACATTTGAAAGTAATGGTAGTCAACTTTTGCTCTCTAGACTGTAACATCATCTATGTGAAGAATTGAACTATGCATGCCAAACGACCAGACCAGGTTAGAAAGCAGAATTTGTAGACAAACTCCACAGTGTAGTGGTAAAAAACACTGGCTTTGCAATCAAAAGAACTGGATTGGAGTCCCAGCTTTGCCACTCAACAGCCATGTGGCTTTGGGCAACTAAGAGCCTCAGTTTCCATCTTGCAAGATGCAGATATTATTTGTGTGGTTGTCAAGAACTAGAAAACAGGATGTAAATGATTATTTTTATAATACTGCGAAAACTGCCTGGGGCCCTGAGAAGTGACTTGAGTTGACACTGTTAGAAGCAAATAGCAAAAGTAACAATCATTTATTAAGCACTTACTGTGTGCTGGGTATTGTGCTAGGCAACTGAGGATAGAAATACAAAGAATGAGACAATACCTACTAGACCCAGACGCCACAGCTGCTGCTTTCCCCTCCAAACAGGAACACCACAGACCTTGCCTGGGAAGACCTAAGCCATTGGACTCTGCACTCCTTGGGACACAGCATCCTCATCTTCACCCCAGGCATGTTCCTCTCTATTCCCATAACCCTACCTTGTTCCTTGGCCACCATTCTCCTAAACAAAGACCCTTGATTGTAGGGTCTGTCTCACTTTTGTATTTATATCTGTGGTGCTCAGCACATTAAGAGCTTAATAAATTCTTTACTCATTAATTCTCAAGAAGCTTGCATTCTACGGAGGGAAATAACATGTATGTAGAAAAGCACATAGAGAATAAACATAAAGAAAATGAATCCAAGCAGGCGAAGCACTAGTAGTTGAGAGGGTTAGGGTAGGCTTTGGAAGCTGATGCTTGAGCTACGCTTGAAGGAAGAGAGGGACTCTGTAAAGCAGAAATGAGGAGGAAGTGTATTCTAAGTATTAGAGATGGTAGATAAAGTGATTTGTATGAAAGGAAAGGGCAGTATGGCCTTATAATATATGTAACAAGACTGGAAAGATAACCTGGGGCTAGGTTTTGATCCTAGAGATAATAAGGAACCATTGGAGTTTGTGGAGTAGGGCCATGACACAGTCAAATCTGCCTTGGAAGGAAATCAACTGTGTGGATGACACATGTAGTATAGAGTGGGGAGCGATTTCTGATCAAGAGACCAATAGGGAAGTGTTGTAATAATCAATGTAAAAAGTGGTGAGGGCCTCCACAAAATGTGGTGGCCATATGAGTAGAGAGTTGGAATGGGAAAGATAATGGAAGAAGTGAGATTTGGCAATTGATTGGATATGTAGAGTGAGAGACAGTGAGGAGACAAGGATAAGATCTTGGAGAATGGTAGTGGTCTTGACAGGAATAGGCAAATCTGGAATAAGGGTAGTTTGGAGGAAGATAATGTCACACTGAATATGAGATGTCTTTGAGACATCCACTTTGAAATGTATAATAGACAGTGATGTGGAACTGAACCTCAGGGGAGAAATTAAGTCTGGATATATAAATATATGGGTCATTTGCATAGAGATGGCAATTAAATCAACAGGAGCTAATGAGGCCACCGAGAGAGAGAGAGAGAGAGAGAGTGAGAGAGAGAGAGAGAGATAGAGAGGGAGAGTATAGCGAGAGTGAGAAGAAAAAGCCCAAGACAGAGACTTGGGGAGCATTCAGTCAGGTAGGAAAAAAATGAGGAGAGAGAATATCTTGAAAATCCAGTGAAGAGAGAATATTCAGGAGGAGATGGTAGTCAATAGCACCTTTCTGAGAAAAGGCTATCAGATTTGTCAACTAAGATACTGCCAGCAACTGGAGAGAGAGCAGGTTCAGTTAGGTAATGCGGTCACATAAGCCAGGTTAAAAAATGTCCGAGGAATAAGTCAGAGGATGCAAGTATAGGGACAAGGCAGGGACAGTGTCACTGAAGTTTTCTCTGTAGAGCATCTAATTAGGTCCTTAATAAATGGCTGATGAAAAGATTAATAATAGAAGAAAAATTCATATTTATATAATGCTCTAGGAGTTTCTTTCCTCACAATCACTATATGACAGGTAGGGAGGACAAGTACATTATTTCCACCTTTAGATGAAAAAAGTGAAATTGGAAGAGTTTGGCCCAGGGTCTCACAGCATTTGAGCGAAGAACTGATTGGATCTAGATCTCAGCTGGCTCTAAATCAAGAGTGCTTTACACAATACAACCACAGTACTCCTCATAACAAGGCACGGAATATAACAGTGGAAAAATTCAACGTACAGAGAGTCAATTCCATTCCCAACTCTGTAACTTAGCAGCTGTGTGACTTTGGGCCAATCACTTAAATCCTCTGGACCTCAGTTTCCTTACCTGTAAAATGAGCTGCCTGAACTAGATCTGAAGTTCCTTCATCTCTAACATTATTCTCTAGGTTTGAGATTATATTTATGAAGTCAAAAACTATTTCTAATTTCATTAAATACAGAAAAATGCTTATTTTTTAAAACCTAAAATCTAGATGAAAACTGGAAAAAAACCTAGCACCTTAATTCTGATATCTCCCAAGTTTCCTGACATCTGACACTGACATGTAAATGAAGTGTATACTTTTTATCTGAGTACTTGGTACCATATAGACACGATCTACATGTAGCAAGCTAGCAGTAAGGTAGTGCATGTTAACATGTGTTCAGTATTGTCAAAATGCATAGTTCTGATGGAAAGCAGATTTGTGTAAAGCCCTTATAAACCTCAACTGCTAGGTTACAAAAGGAACAACACAGGGCATTTTGACACAAATGGTATCTCACTGTATGTGTGTGTTATTGGTCCAAATGATTCACTCTAATTTAACTGCAATGAAGTCTTTCATCTCCATTGCTATACAATAATAGCTTCCATATGACCAGTGGCTCAGCTATAAATAAGATCAAAAGCAAAAGAAAGGATTTAATAAAAAAAAGACATTAAGAGTAGCATTTAATCAGAAAAAAATAGCAAAGTTCAACAGTTTTTAGAGAAGAAAGCACCACAGAGTATTAAGCAGCCTTCCAAATACCTCATGAAAAGGCATTTTGCAAGCAGTGGTCATATGCAAAATCCATTTAAGTAGGCTTGAAAGTGGTAAAGATGAGGTTCAGAGAAAGAAAGAAAAAAAAAGAATGCCACGTCTAAAGTCAAGCTAAAGCACTGATACTGATCCACAGAGCAGCTTGCTTCATGTTATGTCCTACACAGCTGAACGCCGCAATGGCAAAATTCCACCCATTTCTCTGAACTTTTTCTATTTCATTTAATAGAGACAGACTTAGTAATCCGGAGTTTCTCAGGGAATCATAACATTGCTCAACTCTAACACATGAGCTCTGCAAAAGGAAGTTTTATTTGGCAGTCCATATCAACTTGATATGAAGAGCCAACTTCCCAAACAAATTTTATTCTTGTTCTGCAAAAATTACAATGTTAATCTCTATTCCCAACTGGGTAAACAGCTGCTAATAACCTACAGCTCCAAGAGAAGGAGATGTGTTTCCTTTCATCTTTAGGCTGGTAGATACCTGATGTGCATAAACTTTAGTGATTCCACATGTTTCTTCCTTTGCTTTTAAGAAGTAATTCTGGTGCTGATCATGTCAATTCACTTTTATCCCTTTCTCTTGGGTTCCATCATCATTTCTAAAGATGGAATCACTGTCTCAAGGCTACTAAAAACTGTTCTTTCAATTCTGGTGTGTGCTCAAAGGAAACTGAAATGATTATAATCTGCCATAGGACAACAAGTCATGTTTATATAATGCTTCACTGTTTTGAAGCAATTAAGGGGCTAGTTTTATGTTAACTAATTTGAGCCTCATAACAACCCATGAGGTAGGTAGCATAAAAATAACACCCCCCTTTTACAAATGAGGAGACTTGGGGCTCAGGGAAGTTAGATAACGTGTGTAAGACCACACAGCTAGTAAACAGTAGAGTTGAAATCCAAATCTACATCTTCTTATCCTGAGTCTAGATATTTCATTATAGGAGAAAATGGTGATGAACCCTGGTTTTTTGACGTCTTTCTTGTTAGTGTAAGAGCCATTTTGTAAGATTCCATACCATGCTGTATATTCACATAAGCATTGGCTAATTTCTTAGACATGTCATGTGTAATTATTTGATAATATTAGCTTTCTTCATTTTCTCAGCAAAATGAAGGTCAGTAAATAACTGAACAAAATTAAAGATTCTGCCCCACCCCTGTAAGAAGTATCTTGTACAAGATTATAGAGTCATGTCAGCCTCAGCTCTTTTCTCACTTGTTCCCAAGCACCTGCTTTAATAGTGACCTCAGTTCTACACCTCAAGATTCAGACATTTCACAAAACAGCTTTTTAAACAAAAGCCAGCTGTTTCCCATCTAGACTACAGGGGGGAAAATCTGGGCAGTGTACAGAAACATTACCCAGAGACTACTATTCTCCAATAACTTTCACACACTTTCAGCTTCACAATAGATCCGTCCATGTGTAGAAGGAAGGGAGAATGCAAACACTAAATTAAAACTTGGAAACCCAACACCATGGTTTTAACAATATGCCCAATTAACTGCTTTAAAATGAATGTGGCCATTGTATCAGGACAATACTTTCCAAAGGGTGTCATTCTGAATAATATTTGACAGATCTTTTGGTTAAACTCAACTTTATGGTTCTAAGATGATTTATGGATATGGTGGAAGCTATAATTATAAGCAACTGTGAATGTCAACCAATTAGGTAAAACTCTAAAAGTTATATAAAATGCAATGTTGAAGCTAAGTTCGCATTCCTTTAAAACCACTTTGCCTGAACTATTCCCTTATTATGGTCCCATTTTACACTCCTGTTTTCTAAGTAATTAAGATACTTTTGATTTAAAAATTTACAGCCACAATAAAAGCTAAAATAACACAACAGCCACAGATTTTGACAAATATAAAACAGTAAAAGCCAAATCTTGCCTTTTAAATAGTGCCAAGTTGCTTCACTATTTTCTGTTTTGGTATGAATGACATAACTGAATTACTTCATGAGCTGCTACTTTAATTCCTAAGGGTGGAAAATTCCATGAGTTAATTCAATTTAGATGTAAAAAAATATACACGAGAATTCTCTTTTCCTGTGGGCTCTCATACGAGGCATGCAGGCCAACTGATGGTGTTGATGTGCTATGAAAGAAGAGTCTTTAAAATTATATACAGTGCTGAATGATGTGCTCCAATCGGTACAATCAAATCATCTCTTTACTACCATTTAAAACAGGATCCTTTATTTCCTGTGTAAAATTTTTTTTAAAGTCCCATTAATTATCATGCTTTCTCTCTGTCTAGAAGTCATCTCCTCCCTTTACCCCAACTCTACATATCTCTAATTTTCCAAAATACTATCCATTCTTCAAGGCCCAGTTAAAACACAACTTTCTCCACAAAGTCTTTGTGATTCTTGGCACTAGGGGTAAAATTTCCCTCCAAAACATTTTATGGCACATTGTACCTTCTGCCTTACACAAGTAGTTATTTGTGTAAATCTTATCTTCCCTGCTAAGCTATAATCCTTTAATATATAGAATGTCTTATTCATATTTGAGTTTTACATAGGCAGTTGATAAATGTTCACTGCAGGAACATTTGTGATGTCTTTGTCATATGTATATAGCCAGAAAATCTATTTTTTTTAGAAAGCAAAAGCAGGAGAATCCCTATGTAGTAATAAAAAAAACCACCCAACAGGGGGTCAAGACACCCGAGGCTGAGTTCTGGCTTTACCATTTAAGTAGCTGTGTGATTTCTGGAAAGTCACTGCACTTCTCTGGCCCTCATCCTAATACAGAGGTGTTATAATAAAGGGATTGGACGAGATAATCTTTAGGGTTCTTTCCAGCTTTGATATTCCAAAATTCTATGACTTTCAATTCCTTGGATTAACTTTTCTAAACTACGCAATTCAATTGAAGGTCCTTCACCATCTGGGTCTCCTTACTTTTAGTCTTCTCTCTCTCTCACAACTCTCCACCACAAAGTCTATGCTTCAGAGACCTCAGACTATTGGATAAATAGAAATGCTCCTCGGCTTTACTCACTCTCCTTCCCATTACTGTTGCTGTTGTTCAGTAGTTTCAGTCGTGTTCAACTCTTGTGACTCCATTCAGGGTTTTCTTGGCAGAGATACTAGAGTGGTTTGCCATTTCCTTCTCCAACTCATTTTACAGATGAGGAAACTGAGGCAAACAGGGTGAAGTGACTTGTTGAACTCAGGAAAATGAGTCTTCGCAACTCCAGGCCTGGCACTCTACATACTATGGTGCCACCTAGGTGCTCTTTCTCCTTCTTATACACCATGAATATCTTCCCCTCCCATCTGTGCCTTTTGAGTACTACCCTGATTCCTCTGGCTAAAGAAGAATCCCTCCT
This sequence comes from Trichosurus vulpecula, assembly GCF_011100635.1. Taxonomy (NCBI): domain Eukaryota; kingdom Metazoa; phylum Chordata; class Mammalia; order Diprotodontia; family Phalangeridae; genus Trichosurus; species Trichosurus vulpecula. The sequence continues at coordinate 389,478,633 of NC_050573.1, forward strand.
CCCACCGAGGCTTTGTACCCATTACTTTGTGTTTCTCTTATGCTCTTGCTGTGTTCTTTTTGGCCGTATAATTATTTAAGTAAGTGGTATGTCCTCATTGTCCGTAAGCCTCATGAGGACAGGCGCTATACCTCATTTGTCTTTGTGAATTGATCTATGGGCAAGGTCTATCACAGCTCCAAAACATTGCTAACATATAAGGCCACACCCCCATGAGTCATTCCACATAAATGTCACATAGCAACAAAAACTCACATCCAGGTCATCTAACTGTAAATCTACTGTTCTTTCTACTATACGACAGCTAAAGTTTTGGACAATATTCTTTACTGGATGTCGAAGCACAGAGAAGCAAAATATAGTGTGCACTCTCATGTTTTTAGTAAAAAAAAATAAGCTCAAAGTATCATGTTCAAGTAATGTTTAAACCTGGAGAGAAAGATTATTTACAACTGTTATCTCCAGAACACTAAACAAGTGTTTTGAAAAAAAAAAGTGTTATGTAAGTGAGAGGGGCATTCGCTTATTCAATGCAAAGATCTTTTTTTAGGTAAGCATGTTAGGTTGGAGAGTCCCCTGGACATTAAGAGGCTCTTTCTGGGCCTTCCACTAAAGTTAAAATCCATTTATTGGGAATGTTGAGGAGGAAGAAAGGGACAAACTCGACTGGGCTCCTTACCCTAAGAAGAATGGCACTCTGGGTAAACCTCACCCAATTCACTGGATCTCTTGTTGGACTGTACCTATCGTGTCCTAGCAAAGGTGCTTTGGTCTGTAATGAGTCCCTTGGGCCTGCCTTAGTGTTGTTCCTTTAGGGCCTTATCACAGACCTCTGACATACCTTAGGGTCTCTGTGATGCTACGCAACTTCAGAGGGCCTAGATGACATTTACATTTTATGACTTGGTGGCCAGTAGCTCACATTTTTCCCGTAACGGGTATGGAGAGATGAAAGGGTGGGGACAATGAAAGAAAATGATAAACCACAAAACCTTCATGAAGAGCCAACCATTCAGTGTAGCACGGTTAACCAGAAGGCTACTCAAGGTTCAGTACGCTGGTAGTAGTAATCACTCAAGTATCTTCTGGACAAAGGACAAGTACTAGGAAGTTAGGCCCTTCTTGTTTTCCATAAACAATAAACTTGCAAATTCCTTAGCAGGAAAACCACTTCAAAGTGAAAATTCTTAAGTTCCATCCACGGATCATTTTGTGAATTGTTCAGTATACCGATAACCCTAAGTGGCCCAGAAGAAAAGATGAGGAATTGGAATTCCTGTGTTCTACTGCTGCTGCCTTTGGCACAGACTCACCTGGTGACCTTTTGACTTGTCTTTCAATAACTGCAGTAATAACAAAGATTACTTCAATGACTCTGAAGCAGCTATAAAGCTTGGCTAGTGGATATGTAAACTATTTCAAGTTCCCTTAGCTGAAAGAGTTATACAGTTGCATAATATTCATTACTAAGAAAAATGTGTTTAAATGCAATAAAGAAAAATACCTCAAGCTTGGTGTTTTTTTTAACTCCTCTCCTACCCCCAATATCAAAATTAGCTAGCTCCATGACACCTCTGACAACTCAATTTGCCTCTCTTAGCCTTCTCTTCCTCATCTATTAACTGAAGGTTAATAGGTGATTTCTCAGGTTGCTTCCATCCCTACCAAAAAGCTCACAAAAATCTGTGGTTATGCTTTCCCACAGGAGGTAGCATAATGTAAAGGAAAGAACACTAGATTTGGACTCAAAGGACCTGGGTTTGAATCTTGGCTTGGCTATTCACTCCTTGGGTGATTCACTCAAGATCTTTAGAACTCACTTCCCTTACTAATACAATGATGGAGTGGATTAGATGATCTCTAAACTTTGATTTACTACCAAATAAATACTAAATCATTTGCATATCAACACCTTACCAAAGTTTTCATGCAGTCAAGAATTATTAATAATGCTGCATTCTACTTTGTTTTGGGTAGAAACCAGAGTTTTCTTTTGTCTAATTTTAGAATATGTAACATAAAAGTGTGCTCTTCCCCAGTTGAATTGAGCTTTCGTGGTAAAACTACTCAATCCAAGTTATAGATAACATGCAATTCAAGGCATAAGATTGGAATTGTGTTATTTCCTTATATGACCTGCCCCCAAACAGCAACAAATATCTTTAAGTGATATAAATCAGGGAATGACAGTGATTATCTGAGTGTGATTTTTAGAAAAAAAAAACAAACTTCTTTTCATTATCTATTACCACTACTGATTATTATATAAATAACCAAACGGAAGGTCTACAGAACTATTGTGCTGACCTCATTGTTTTATTCCTGTGAAACCTGGACAGTCTACCAGAATCATGCCAGAAAAGTGAATCGCTACCATTCGAATAGTCTTAGGAAGATTCTGAAGATCACCCAGCAGGGTAAGATATCAGACACTGAGGTTCTTTCTCAAACTAAACTGCCAAGTATTCAAACTCTACTGCAGAGAGCACAACTACGATGGGCTGGCCACACTGCTCAAATGCCAAATGCACACTTGCCAAAAAGACTATTTTATGGAGAACTCACATAGGGCAAGTGTTCAGATGGTGGTCAGAAGAAGAGATACAAAGATACTCTCAAGGTCTCTCTTAGGAATGTTGGAAATGATTGTGTGACATGGGAGACACTGGCACAGGACTGCTTAGCATGGCCTACCCACGTTAGAGAAGGTACTGTGCTCTATGAGCAAAGCAAAATAGAAATAGCTCAAAGGAAACACAGCATGTGCAAATTTAGAGAGTCCACCCCAAATGTTCACATGTAGTATTTGTGCCTGACCTGTGGTAGAGCATTCCAGGCTCATGTTGTTCTGCTCAGCCACTGTCGGACACACTGTAACTTGACTCTAGCTTAGTGATGTCATTTTGGTCCTCTTTGAGAAGGAAGGACAACCACCACAACCACACAAGGCATGCTTATTAGGCGTAGGTTCTATATTTTAATAGCTTAAAGAAGATATCATGTAAATCCAATTGATATTTCAAAGCAGTTTTACTGTAGTGCACTATATTTAGCAAATTGCTGTGTATTATATAAATGTATTAAGTCCTTAAAATAACAAGTAGCTTAATGATTTTGTCATAGTAATACTTGTGAGAAAACTGAGACACCAAGATGACAGATTACCATTTGGTAAAAGTTTCTAACTGTATTCTTTCCAAAGTCAGCTAAGAAATATTTTTCATCAATCTACTAAAGCCACTATATTTAAGAGAGATTTGTGGTTAGACTGCTAGAAAACTGCATTACATGGTTACATATAATAAAAATAATTTAAACTCTTCTGTACTGGAAGTACCCCAATGTTTAGGGCACCTTATCTGGCATAAGGAAAACCATTTCTTTAAGAAGCCATAATGTTTCAGGACCATCAAAGAATCTACACAAAACCAAAACAGAATTCTCAATGACTGTCTCCCCTTCAATGGAACCAGCATTAAGGAGAATTTTCTCTATTCCTTTATGGTCCTATTTTAAGACAGTATTGTAGACAACCACACTAATAAGTGAAATGAACAATTATAACAGTCAGCATTCATTTAGAGCTTTGCAATTTACAGAGCACTTTAAATACATTAATTCAATCAATCTTCTCAACAATTCTGAGACAGGCAGTACGATTATTATTTACTTCTTTCTAGATGAGGAAAATGAACCCCAGGGAAGTGAAGGGACTCTCCTAAGATCAGTTACATAACACAAAAGCTCAAAGTCAGGGGATTTTACTTTAAATCCAGTGTTCTTTTTACTATGCTATCCCCGAAATTCTGGAAGATAGCCTTTACTGTAATCATGTTGGACTATGGAGACCAAAACACCCTGAAATTAAGGAAGATTCAATTAACATATATGTGTTGTGTCTTTATTATCTTTGTCTCATGGTGATCTGATAGAGCAGGAAGATAAAAGTTGCAGGAGTTGAGGCAGAAGGGCTTGCCATAGGTTGTAGAGATAGGACATGAATCAAAAAGGGAATTACAATAATAGTTCCCATTAATGGACCTCTTTAGAATTTACAAAATGTCTTTCTTACAATACCCTTCTCAGTGGTATTTAGAGAAAATATTAGCATATTCATTTTACAGATTAGGAAACTGAGGTTCAGAGAAATGAATCTAGTCACATAACAAGTAAGACTCAAAGTTGACTCTCCTGGGTTCTAAGTTTAGTGTTCTTTCTACTACTGTCATGCAGCCTCTCAAAATGAGACACATATTTGCGTGTATAAATATATACATATATATATATATATATATATATATATATATATATATATACACACACACACATATATATGACTTTTGAGTGCTAAGTTGTATGATGCAGATTACATTAGTTAACAGGAACTCAAAGAAGGGAGATATTACTGGAGGTTGGATAGCTAGGGAAGCTCCATGAAGGAGGTGGGTCATGAAAGAATGAATTAGGAGAAAAGAGACTGACAATGCAAGCTGTGGGCACAGCAGTAGCAATGGTATAGACATAGGAATACACACACGAGCATATATACGTGTGTGTGTGTGTGTGTGTGTGTGTGTGTGTGTGTGTGTATGTGTGTGTGTCTAATTATGGGACCAGTGAGCAGAAAGTCTGGCTAGGGAGAAAGTCTTAAAAGAAGAATGGAAGATAATATGGGGAAGGGAGGTTGCAGAGGTTCTTGAATAGAAGATAAGAATATAAACTTTATCTTCTAGATTAAGGAGAGCTACTAAAGTGCTTTAAACAGGAGGAATGACAAGATGAAAGCATATGTCTAGAAAACATACAAGGATACAACTTGTAGTGTTGTAAACTATTCTCCTATACTGGGAAACTCTTTCATTATTAAAAACTTATTGAATCACTGAAGGCCCACTTCAGTTCCAAGGAAAACAATTTATGAATTAAAAGCTAAGTACAATATGTTAACAATTAAATGAGATAACATTATGGCAGAGTCAAAGACCGAGTCCTCCCCAATACAGCTTTAAGTCTGTAGAAGGAATTTCTTGTATCATCTTCCAAGTTATCTTGCTATTTTGTTTTGTTTTGCTTTGCTTTTTTGCATGGAAAAGAAAGTAGACAAGAAGGTCAAAAGGATTCAATGCTGTCTTCTCTTGAATAAGAAAAATTATTGAGGATAGAGTGTAAGGAAGATCTACTGGAAACAATACAAGCCCAGGTATGGGTCTCATGTTACTATAGCTTGCTTCTTCTACTATGAAACCAACAAATGAAGGTGTTCGTTCAGTTGGGAAAGAGACTCCCACCAGCACATTCTGTACAAGTTTCCGGTCCATACCTCCCACTGCTGCTTTATTTACTGCAGCTGGCTAAAGTTTTATAGCCTGTTTCATGTATTAAAATTCAAATGTGGAAAACATTACCAGTATCCTCCTTGAATTTTTTGGGGGGAATTTTTTTTCTTCAACTTCCTTTTCAGTGTGGAATGTATGAAATGGTCAAAGGCTAACTGCAGACTGACTATATTCAAAAACTATTTCCTTTGTTCTTATGTTTTTGCTTGAAAATTCAGACCAGTTTTTACAAAGAAAAATACCAAATCTGTTGCTTTTACAGAAGTTACAGATTCATATAATGACTAATGCTATTTCTGAGGACTAGCCGACTGGTTTTCAGGAAGGAAAAAAAAAACAACACCGCAGAATACAACTCCTTTAAGGAACAGATTGTTGTCACTGGGCTGCATCTCTGGAGGGATGCTGCCCAATCTACCTGGATCTGCAATTATCCTCTCATTGGATTATAAAAGTCTTCAGAGAAGTGAACAGGAACTTGTCTTCAAAAGCAAGATGATAAGCACTCCCTCTTCTGCCTAGATGCTTCATAATTAAATCAAATATAGTACTGGAAAATATAGGCACACGGCTAGTTACATTTTCTCTTTCTTCTTGGTGTTGATGCCTTCTACCTTTGTCCCATTCTGTCTTTCTGTAACCCCAAGTGTTCTAGTTATTCCCCCTTCTTACCTCTCAAGGATACACAAATGAGAAGGCAATCCAGAGATCAAATATTTCCAATAAGCATAATGTAATTTATTATTTTAAACATCAACTTCACCTACATCTGGTATTCAAGGAGAAACTTTACATATTTATGGAACAAACTGTCTCTGAAGTGATGCCCTGGGTGCATGTTGCATCAGTTTAACACATGCAAAGCAAACAAAGCTACAAAAATTAAATTCTTTTTCTCTTGATTGAGAGCAGATATGCAGAAATGGTTGTAAGTCACAGATCTGGCTTTTAATAAAGCCAGATTTCTTCATTAAAAGCAGTATTGTTTAAACATTGGAGGGGAAAAAGGAGCTTTGTACAAACGAAAAATCTTGCATCCCAAGAGTACTTAACACATTACCTGAGGCCAAGCTAAATTACAATCTAGAATTTCCTTTTGTGAATTCTCAGCAACTGCCATGGACAAACAAGCAATTACTCCAAGATAATTTTATTGGAGAGATGTCAGGGGAAGGAAAAAAAGAGAGATTTAGCTCAGATACTCAAAAGCATATTTCTATAGTTTAATTGAAGTGAACTGAGTCAGTTGTCACTATTTAGAAATTAGCACACTTTTGTTTCCTATAAATGACTTTGACCATGTTGTGACTCTTCACAATACTTCATCCAAGACAGAAATACTTTTTAATATTTTATTAAGAAACTTACAAAAGAAAAAGCAATAGATCAAAAAATGGTAACTTAAGAATCTGTATTCATTCTGTATATACTTTTTCCCCTCTCATTTTTTTTTCTCCTTAGCTAAGTCAAATTTAACAACTAAAACAGTCACATAACTTTTTCAGGCATAGTTAGCAATTATAAAAAAGAAACTAAATGCATTTTTTGATTCATTGCATCCCCATCAATTGGAGATGACATTCCTTCCCTTCATATCACTTAATTGGGAAAAATAAAAATTTCATCCATAAGGTCAACAAATAGAGAAATCTTCCAGTATAACTGGAGATGGAACTACAGATTTACACAATTACCTCAATGAAGAAACTCAGTTTCTTATAAACTAAAATAAATAAAAACCAACTGTATATGAAAGAACAGCAAATGAGCCTCATCTTAGAAAGGACTTCAAGCTGAAGCGATAAGAGCAAAATGTTTAAAAGAAAAAAAATGGTATAGGCCACTCCTAATCCCATAAAACAGTTTTAAAGTTTTTATGATGGGTAAATATCAAAACTTACCATGAGTGAATGCCTGTTGGCTGAAAGAAGACCTGTTCCATATCCTGATCCAAGACCGCCCATGGCACCATTATGAGAAGGTCCTATTAACCCATGCATATCACTATGACCACTAGACATAGCTGTTGAAGGCCCAACCGCATGGTTCCGGAGAACATGAATGGCATCATCCAGTCTTTCCAAGCGATCTTCAATCCGGCTTTGCTGTTAGTTTATGAGAAAGAATAGAAAGTTCAATTTATGATGAAACAGAAATCCAACCTGTAAACTACATTTTTGCTGATGGAGGTTACAATTTACGTTGGGAAAAGGGGACTAGGAGAGTTTATAATTGAAAATAGTACCCTGCTACATTCATTCTCCATCAAAGTTGCTATCCTTTAGAATAAGAATTAACATAAAAAACCCTTCATTCTAGAAAACTGATGAGAAATACTACCAACACTGTAGTTTCATTTTCACGAGTAAAAATAGATTCAATAATTCTTCGGGGACATAAACTGTACTTACACTATGCCACACTGCATTATCTTTAAAGAGACTTTAGAGTTACTTTGGAAAATGAAAACATGCATTTTAATTTTAGGAGTACTCTGGCAGGGAACACTTACAGACTCCAATAAATCTATGATAGAAAAGATCACTGTTTCATGTATGTGTATAGGTTTTATCTACCCAAATTAAAAGATCCGTGAAAGCAAGAGTAGTGTCCTCTCTCCATTTATATTGTATCACATACAGTCTTTACAAAGTAGGTGATTAGTAAGTGTACACTGAGCTCAATGAATGATTCAATCTGTCAGCCAATTTCTTTTGGCAATCTATTACTGAGTTCTGCCTACTTATGTCTGACTTTGTTTTTCAACTATCCTGAGTTTCATCTTTATTCTGAGGCCAAATGTCTAAGAGATTTACTTTCTTTAAGGGACCCAAATTTCAGTTTTGTAGAGAAAATCTGCTTAGCATATGCATATTTTTACTCTCAAGAAAATGCTGGAAATGTAGGATAGAATAATAGATAAAGATAATGCAAAAGTTCCCTGTATAGGAGCTTCACAAATGTTGGCTTGCTGAGTAGGAGGCCTCCAACTCATTTTTGTGCCATGATCATGATTGCAGATATAATCTTGAAAACAGATTGCCATTCAGGTTTGGGAAAGTATCATTTTTTTCAGGTAAAGAGATGTGTTGGGACTGCTTTAACTCATCTTGTACCACATGGAAAAAAATTGATGTCTTTGGCCTATTATACAAAGAATTTTTACTCAAGTCCAATTGGAAAGACTGATGACTACTTTTGAACTGACCTATGATTACTCATCCAATAAAAAAATGTGGTAGTTATAAAGCATCGTAACATGTAAATTGTTCCTTTTATCAATCCATAAGCCTGCTATGGGCCAGTCATTATGTTAGGTACTGGGGTATAAAGACAAAAATGAAATATTTCCTGTCCTAATGGGGCTTCATGCCATTGGTAAGAAAAACATGTACATGTAGAAATAAATACAAGATATATACAAAATAAGTGCAACATGATTTTTTTGGTGTCTGGGGGAAGGCATTAGCAGCTGGGGCAATCAAGAAAGGCTTCATGATAAAAGATGGCAGGTGAGTTGAGTTTTTAAGTAAACCAGCAGTTCTAAGAGGGGAAGGTGAGGAAGGAACACTTTGAGTTTGGGATTGAGCCAATCCAAAGGGACAGAGAGAGGAGATGGGGTGCTGTGTGTGACAAACTGTAAGAAAATCAGTTTGGATATACCTTAGAGTGTGACAAAGGGATAGAGAATAGACCCATGATTCATGGTTACAGGAAACTCCCAGTTCAGAAAACTCCCTCAACAACACCATGTGGCATCCTTTTTATAGCTTATATGAATTTCCAAAAGTGACTTGCTTGTAGTCACCCAAAATGGTCCTTCTAGATTCAAGGCCATCTCTCTAACTGCTTACTACACCATGTTAATTATCATGTGAGTAGGAATAATACAGGAGACTGGCAAGGTAGGTTGGGGCCAGGATTTGACAAACTTTAAAGGCCAAATGGAATAGTTTGTATTTGACTCTATAGGTAATAGGGAGCCATTGGAGTTTATTGAGGAGGGTAGTCCCATTGTTATATATTATGCTTTAGGAAAATCGCTTTAGCAGCTGTATGGGAACATTCTCCAAAGGAGGTGCATGGTATGTGCTGAAACACTTTAAAGTGCTTGCTTTCCCAAAAAGTACAATGCATGTCCTCAGGATTTTGGGGTACACCATACACACCATTAAGTTATACCTGTGGATAGTAAATTGAAGAGGAGGGATCCCCAGAGGTGAGGATATCCGTTTATAGGCTATTGGAAGAATTCAGGTGAAAGATGGTGAGGACTTGAACCAGAATGGTGGGAAGGAAATGGAGGTAAGAAGAGATGTGAAGGTAGACTGACCAAACTCAACAACTGATTCAATATATGGGGTAGAGAAAGGTGAGGAATTGAGGAAGACACCAATGCTGTCAACCTGAGTGACCCAAAGGATGGTGATTATCTTCAACAGAAATAGGCACGTTTTCAAATGAGATAATATATGTGAAGCACTTTGCAAACCTTCTAGCACTAAGCATGTAAATGTTGTTGTGGTTGTTCAGTCAGTTATGTCCAACTATTCCTGACCCCATTTGGGATTTTCTTGGCAAAGATACTGGAGTGTTTCCCCAGCTCATTTTACGGATGAGGAAACAAACAGGGTTAAGTGACTCGCCCAGGGTCACACAGCTAATGAGTGTCTGAGGCCAAATTTGAACTCAGGTCTTTCTGACTCTGGATCTAGTGCTCTGTGCACCACCTAGCTGCTAAATATTAGATATAGAAAATTAGGGGGCAGAGAGGTTTGGGGAAAAGACAATAAATTCTCTTTTGGAAATCTTGATTTTTAGATGACTGTAGGAACATGGAGCTAGAGCTTAAGAGAGAGACTAGGATTGGAAAGAGAGATCTGGGTATAAATTGCTTAGAAATGACAAGTAAGCCCTAGAAGCTGAGGAAGTCAAGCAAGTGAAAGAATGTAAACTGAGAGGAGAAGTAGAAGAACAGAAACTTTGGGTACAGCCACAGTTAGAGGATGTAGCATGGATGGTGATCTAGCAAAGACGACTGAGAAGCAATGATGGGAGGAGTAGAAGAACCAAGTAACAGTAGTGTCACAAAAACCTAGAGAAGAGAGATGGTGTTTAACAGAGACTAGCACTGCTAGAACTTCTAGATCTGTAGCTAGAAACTACAAATTTGATAAATTGTTCTAGAATATTAAAATCTTTAAAAACTTTCCTTAAAACTTAAATCTTCAAAAAGTTTTCTTATCCAGTTACAAACCCTTTTTTTAAGAATAGTAACTTTTTACTTATTCTTCAGAATGTTTATGCAAAATTGAAATAACTGGACTGGTAACATATATATGTATAATGGAAGCAGAATTCAATCAAAGGGCCTGGATTCAAATGCTAGATCTTCCACTTATTGGCTGTATGAAGATGGACAAGATATTTGACTTCTCTCAGCTTCAGATGACCTATCTGTAAAATTTAGATGATAATATTCACATACCTCATCTCACAGGGCTATTCATAGGAAAATGTTTGATAAATCCTAAAGTGTCAGTTCATATTATTATACGTATGAGAATAGAACCAATGTTGCATTTAGGTACATAGCATATTCTCCATTGGGTGACCCACACATTGTAGCAAGGGAGACATCAAAGGAAGAAAAACAGAAACCAAACAAAACACTTTCCTTTTACATTCTGGATTTTTCTTTTAAATTTTCTTTAAAAAGATCATTTAAGTGCAATTCTCATATTTCTAATATGAGTTCCTAATAAATACATGCAAATACGGGAAGAAAGGTACTAAAACATAGACAAGATAAAGCATCTACGTATGGATAGGCAAAGTGTGAATCTTTTTCTTAGTGTTAATCCCAAGACTTGGAAGAAAAAAATCATAGTTCAATCTGACTGAAGGTATCTGCCCTTCTTCCATATATGCTTATAATCTGAGAGGAAAATGAGTGAGGCAGATAATGGACTATGATTATTTGACGTATGATATTGGTATTATCCCCCATTAGTTGGGATAAACCAGAGTGTTATTGACATTGAATCATAATGTGAACATATTATTTATTAAACCATTAGAAATTTTTAGCTTCTCTACACTGGAAATTCAAACCTTATTGCAATGAACTTGATTCATAAACAGTATTACTGTTTAATGTATGGAATTAACTGTAATGAGCCAAGAATCAGACAGTACAAATGGGAATGGAGGTCTAGAGAAAAATTTTTATGACCTAGTTATTACAAAAAGAAAATTAAGAATACATTTCCAGAATTGTAACAACCCGGCCTCACGTAGGATACAATATCATACGTTGCCGCTGGTGGTGAAGATGGAGTAGCCATGCTACTTATCAAATTAGAGGCAATACACCTTTATGTTGGGAAGTCAAAGTTTTGGCATTAGGAGATTCAATTTGGACAGAACGATTGGCAGCAGGAATCCCAATATGGAGGTCTGGTGGTGCTAAAGTAGCACCTGGAATGACCTACATACAGGCCCAGTTACAGCACCAAAACTTTTTAACTTTCCCAGCCCTCAGGCTGAGCTGGCAGCTCAATTGTGCCAACATGATATAAGGCTGTACTAACTATAATAAAATAAGGAGGGAGGGAGGGAGAGAGAGAGGGGAGGCGGCGGGGTTGAAGGGTGAGAAAAAGAATATAAAAGGGGAAACATGGCACAAAAATTGCTAGGTTAGAATATGTTAATAGATCAGACATACCAAAGAATGTAATGGTCCTTCATAATTAGGAGATGATGATGCCTGGCCTCCATTTCTAGACCAAACAGCTGTGCCTGCTAATATTAAAATGGAAATCACAATTAGAACCTTACAAACAAAAATGTATTTCCCATATTTTAGATAGATTTATAGACAAGAAAATACCAGTTTCTGGTTAGGTTACAGAGGAGGCATACAGAGACCTGAAACACCAAGGGTGGGTGGGAGGTGCAATGGGGAGGTATCTTTATGTAAAAAACATAGATACTGGGCCTCAAATTACCTCCTAACAGAGATGATTTTGTTGATTCTGAAACTATACTTGAGAGCATTTCCTGAAGGAGGAAACATCACTTTTAAAAGGAGAAGTGGTATTTTAAAAAAAAATACTAAGAGGGGTGTAGTGGCTGTTTATGGAAAGCCAGCTCATACCAGATCATTATTCTTACTGCGGTAAAACACATATTTGATACATGCTAATAAAGTATTCAATCATTGGTCACTTATGACCAAAGATTAGCTATAAGAACCTCTTATGATTATAAAAGAACCTCTTATGACTAAAATTACAAACAATGGCAGAGTAAAACCATTCTTTTCCATGTTAAAATCAGTAATACAATATATTGTGATAACAGGGTACTCTGTTAAGTAAATTATTTTCTTTTGTAGTCACAAAACTTGAATATAAAGAAAAGCTCTTGTTAAATATATGTTTATGTTTCTAGCCTACCAAATTTGTGAATTACCTTTAGAGTAACACTAACTAAGGTGTTATAATTTTGAAAGCAAAGGAGTATTACAGAGCTTTATTTTCCACATCAGAGTTTAGTGAAACATTGACTTTTTTTGTTTGTTTATATATTTGCTCGGTAGAAATAAAGGACTCTGGAATTTTTTCAGGGCAATAAGTGATATTACTATTGTAATGGTGATGAAAAGGTGATTCTCTTCAAATTAATTTTGTTTTAGGGAGCATATGGATTGCATACTTCTTAAGATCAAATAATGCGACATGGAAATGAGGATCAATATTGGTCCCTACATCTGCATCATCAAAAAAATTAACTTTTCTTTCACATGTGATCTTCTCTAACTTTCTAACAGGGCTATGAAATACATATTTTTTCTGCCTCAATGTTTCTAAACCAACATGCCACTGAGCACAGTGTTTACTTTTGTCTCCCAAAATTATGCTTCTGAGTGGACTACTTCACATATTTATTAAACTACTGGCTTTAAAGGTATGCTGTACTCTTCCCTCCCTGTTAAACACTAACATTAGTGGTTCTTCACTTTGGGTTACAGTCAGTAAAATAATAGTTCAACATCTCCATTGTGTTAACTTAAGCTCTAGGTGATTAATGTTCAGCTTCTCACCTGACAGTAGCCAATTCATCTCTATGGTTAGTTCTAATTCCCCTTTCTTGCTACCAGGACATCAGGGTCCATAAACCTCTCTAGAGCATCTTCGGGTCTATCCTCTAAGGAGGGGTAGATGCAAGCTATGGAATCTTAAGTAAACTACCCCTCCTGATCCAGAATTTGATTCCTCTCTTGCAAAGAAATCCAGTAGTTTCAAAATGCCACTGTCACAAATTAACAGCATAAACACCAGACAATGTGTATGTTACAGGGTGTAACAAAGAGCTGAAGAGACAATAATATCTGAAGGAATTTAGGTTGTCTGCCCCATTGATGACTTTAAAAACACAGTTTGATAAGTTATTAATTAAAAACAGTTCTTAAGGATGTCAACAAAAGTTGATCTATTAAGAAGTCACCTGTCTACACCACAAAGAATATGGCTACTAAATAACTCCCAATAGCCCAATGGAAATGCTTGTATTAGGTGCTGTGTGAAGCCTTTTGAAAGGCACCTCTCAAAACTAAGCTAATTTATGCATATTTCTCATAATACACTAAACTTACCCTTTTCCGAGCTAAATGACCAGGCCATGAAAATGGATTACATTATAAATTCAATTAGAAGTTTTTTTTTCCCTTACCCAGATTGTTTTTCACAATTTATTTATACAAAAATTTTCTCTTAAATTATTCCTATGGTACTAAAGAACTCAATAAAATTTTATAAATCCCCATAGAACATAATTTTTGAGCACACTTCCCTTCTGTTGAAATGAATATGCTAACTGAACTTTGCCATCTGAGATATGCTTATTCATTTTTGCTTCATGTCATCTGCAGACCCAGGGAAAACTTAAGACATATAAAGGTCTTCCTCATATTCCATGGGTCCTGCAGATTCCTGTGGGGAACCTGCAGCCTCAAGGCCACATACGGCTTTTTCTATACAAATCTAATCCATATATTCTGGGGAAAAAATACACAGTAACATTTCCAAACAGGAGCATGTCCGGTTATCCTTCTCTAAATGTGCTGGAGTTGTGAGAAATACTTCTGTCTCCTATGTCTCTCTTGAGAGGCAGTATCCAGTGGTGGATAGGGACAGCCTTGAGGCATGAAAATGTGAGTTCAAGGTCTACCTCTGGGTGACCTTGGGGAAGTCACTTAACTTCTCACTGCCTGAGGTAGTTCACCAAGATTATGAATTGCTGAGGAGGTACTGACTTGCATTGTTAGGAGAAGTTCTTCACTAGGAATGTCCTTTACAAATAAAATCACAGGTCCAAGCAAAAATAAAAATCTATGCCTATGTCACAAGAGGAAGTCACTTTACAAATCTTACACAGCTGTAAGCGAGTTATTTTTATAAGAAATTATATGTATTAATTTTTGCTGATATTGTGTAATCAAATTTCAAGTACAGTTACCTGAGAGAGAAGGAGGAGAGCCAACAGGAGTTGAAGGATTTGATGAAAAGCTGTTGTTAGTGTGATCTGGAGAATAGATCTTAAAATAGTAAAAGAAAAAAAAATCATTCAATACAAAAACTCAAGTTATAAAGCAGACCCTAAAATAAGCCCTGGTTAAGAAGCCCTGTTATATAGCCAATTTAGCCTAATGGGATCATCTCAAATTCCAAAAACGACCGATACCACAAACTGCTCAACTATTGGGGTCTTCATGATTAGAAATGCTTATATGGCTTACTAAATATCACCTTTGGAAAACAACACCTTTGAAAATATAATAAAAGTCCACTTGTATTAGTTAAAAGCAATACTCTATGACAGGGTTAGAATTTTGTACGATCCAGATGGGTTCAGTGAGCATGACTAACCCAGATGCATTCTCAGCTATGTAATCTGATAAGGTAGAACATGGTGAGAATGCATGGCATTATTCAAAGAATCATGGGCTTAGAGTCAGTCAAGCTGGGTTCTAGCAGCTTGCCCCAAACAAGCTACACATCCTTGAGTAAATCACGGAACTTCTCTGTACCTCAGTTTCCTTGTATAAAAATACAGGAGCTCTTACAGTTTTATAATTCTGTGATCCATGTATTTTTCCTTTGGGCCATGGCTTATCTGTATAGAAACTAGTTGTAAGAACTAAGTTGTTTTTTTTTTTTTAAAGCACTGACATTTTTGGAAAGAATGTTTCAGTAAAATGAACTCATTTGACACTTCTAGTGAGGGTAGACATCCAACTGGGCCTCCTACGATGTCATAATGGAAAACATCTCCAATCTACACCTATAAGTACACATGCTTAGTCTACACAGACAATATCAGCTGTGTCCCTTACAGAAATAAAATGTGCCCTTTTTCCACTAACGAATGCATAGGTCCAACCAAATCTTGCCTCTTGATAGTACACCAAGGAAACACAGTAGAATGCTTTTACCAGGTAAGAGAACCATAGAATTTTTGTGATGAAAATAACCTAAGCAAATCTTATCCAACACCGTTCCCCTCTTCATTTAATAGATGAGAACTCCTAGGCCCACACAAACTACATGACTTGCCTAGTGTCGTACATTTCATTAGTGGCAGAATTGGGATTCAAATCATCTGTCTCTAAATCTGATGCTGTTTCCATTATTAAATGAATAAATTAAGTTTTGTAACCATCATATTTTTCAATTACTGCACTTTTGAGTCTTTGAGAACTTGGGGTACAATCAGGGAATGATATTGTGACACTGAAGAATACTTATAATCTGATATGTCTACAAAAATTAATAATTTGGAACAAGAGAGAAATGATAATGTCAAATAGGATCCTGCTGCTACCTAGTACAACTATTAGAAGAAGAAAGATGGGAATAAAATCTTTAGTTTTCGCATATGTCCAAGAAACCCCAGTCCCTTTTTAACCAATGAACATTATATTTTACAACAAAGTTTGATACTCTCTAGAATCAAAGCTTTCCTGTTTGCTGTTCATTTTCTGAAATTTCAAATGTCCACTTTTGATTAAAGTTCACCCTTTTACAACAGTACATGTGGAGTCCAAAGTAAATATTTTCTTACCGAAGCAAGTGCTTTCCCCAGAGCATCGCCAGTCTGTGAACTGCCTGCTGCACCACTTCCTCTATTTGCTGCAAAAACAAAAGGCTGAATGTGAAAACCAGGCAGTACAACATTTCAGAAATTTCTATTCCTAGTCCACTTACTCATAATTTAATTGCATTTTAATGCTAATTATATCACATTAATCTTTAATTAGCATTAATTTGTTTGCTAAGGTAGATGTCAAATACATTCATGTTAACAATTTTTTTTTACAGATCAAATATACACCTGACACCTTGGTGTGTTATTTTAAATGTCCTAATGGATATCTGCCCTAGCCTTTGATTAAGGGCAGTGATAGGTGAGGGGCAGTAACCATATAGATAAAAAAATTGTAGTTAAAGAAGACACTTCAATTTAAAGTCTCTGGAGTCTCCAAAAGAGCCATTTCTCTAGTCGATTTGAAATTAGGTTATTTTTGCCACCAATCAACATTTGACACATAGCAAACGCTATGTCTCCCTCATACTCACTGGACTAAATACAACAATGAATCTGGAGAGGTACGGCCTGTAGAAAAATGCAACATTAAAAAAAAAAAAACTTCCATATAGGTATCTATTTATTAGCACAGAAACAAATTGTTACGTCAACGAAGTCAATCAATTCAAAATTCTGAGGACAAAATTATGCTAGCAACTCTTAAGGCTTATCTTTAGTACCCCCAAACACACTAACCTACCGTTAGATAATGAATTATAAGGAAAAAAATGTACAAATGAAAGCTATCTGTAGTTCTCCGAAGCATCTCATGAGTAGCTTCTAGAACTAAGCAACTTTTTAAAGAAGAGGTATAGTTAATACCTCTGAGGTCTTTATTATTACCCAATAACTATAACATAAATCAACAGTATAACATGATATATAATAAAAAGAGACTGTGTCATGCTGGATAGTTTTGCTCTTGGAGTGAGGAAGACCTCTTCAAATTCCACCTCTAATATTCACTAGCTGTACAACTCCAGGAAAATGACTTATGTGCCTTAGGCAACTTCTTTGGACTTATCTACTAAGTCACAGATGGATGCAAAATGCATTAGTGGATGGAATTTCTACAACAAAAGTTCCCTACACTGGCAAAATCGCTGATCCTCCAAGTTATTTATTTTATTATTTACAATACATATTATACTATTTATTATGGGCTAACTTCTCAAAATACCTTATAGACATATTTTGAGAGGTTTAGGAAACAGATGTTATCACTGTTTTGTAGACAAGAAAAAGGCGACTTGATTTCTATTGATTTAATTCAACAAGACTTTGTATATTTATAGAATCTTAAAAAATATATAGGCTTTCCAAGTATGCTTGCTTCATTTCTGGCTTTGTCCTTGAACCAAGAGGTTATACTTTAGTTTCTTCATTTGTAAAACAAAGGTATTGAAATAGAGGGTATTTAGGATTCGTTCCAGCTCTAAAAGTTCTATGATTCTATAGAAACCTAGCTTCTTACATTGCTAATCCATTCTGTGAAATGGAGATATTATAATTGTCTTATCATTTTTTCCTTTCTATTTTTACCATTATGACCATATATAGGTGAAGAGAATACCAAATGTTTTGATAAAACTTTTTGTAGATTTAATTGAGTGAGTTTAACACTCACATTCAGACATAGTGGTTAATAAGCACAGTGATAAGCAAAACCTAAAGGCAGAAGAACTAAAAAACTGGAATCAATTATTTGTTTTGACCAAAACAAAACAAAACCCAAACCTTGAATCATGCACATGTTACAAATGGATGTATATTTTTAAAAAAATCATTATCTTGGTGATTATACATAACTAAAGCTGCTTACAAAAATCTTTTCTGAATTCGTTGCTAGACATCACAGAATGGGATAATGACAATATACTGGGCGATAATGCTAAACACTTGTTGAAAAAAGCTTTTTTTTCTAATAAAGGGACACATATATTCCTAAGCATTAACTATTTAAAGCCAGGATTCTTAACTTGGAGTTTGTGAACTTGTTTTTTAAAAAATACTTTTGATGACTCTATTTCAATAATTTTCTTTCTCATTTTTATGTTTATTTGTACATTAAAAAACATTTTAAAATGGGTTCCACAGGCTTCATTAGACTCCTAAAGGAGTTCATCACACACAAAAAGGTTACCAGCTCCTATCTACCTGAAAAAGATAATGAGGTTTCTGAAATAAAATTACTGTAGTTCTTTTTCCTCCTGTCCTATAACACCATTATGGGGCATTTTTCTCTTTATGAAGATTTGTGGGTGTGACGGCATGTAATGATATCTCTTCAGTACTAACACTAGAAAAAAAATAAGCTTATAGGCCAATACTAGGTTATTTGTAAACTAATTATTGTTATTTTTAATATGAAACTATTTTTGCTTTCCTGATGCTTCAAAAATATATCATATTCATTTCTGAATATATCCTACCCTTGCCTCCTATCTAGTAAGTCATCTCCTGTTAAAAAAAAAGGCTTAAAGAGAAAATGAAAATAGCTCTAATGAAAGGAGGGAGATAAGTTTTCTTCACTTCACTGTCTAGGGATGAGTTTGGTCCATATACATAGAGTTCAGTTTTATTTAATTTTTCTTTTCCTTCATATTACAGTCACTGTATTTAGTTTTGCTGATCCTGCTTACTTCACTCTTGATCAGTTCATAAAACTCTTTCTTGTGTTTTTCTGAATTCTTCACAGTCATTATTTCCTATGGTAGCAATATGCCTTTAACCATATACCACAATTTCTTTGGCCATTCTCCTACTGAGTTATCATTAATTTAAAATTAGGTAACTATGAAATAGAAGTTCTAGGATTCACTCTGCAAGATCACGCTGTAAAATTCCACATTATTACAACACAGGATGAGTCCAAACAAGAGAGCGGACGTGGTGTCAATTATGGACAAGATATAATATTGAAGCAAACAGTTTCCAAAGAATCTCTTCAAAACAACTTCAAAGCAAAGAATAAAAACTGAAAACAGCTAAGGGTCCAGAAAACTATTTTGGGCAGGGTAACTTTTTTTATAAGTTACAAATAAATAGTAAATTACTAACTTAAAACATGAGTTTGTGACCTGATATTATTTTTATTAATTAAGGAAAAATGTGGGTAATTACAATCTTCTAACCATTTTAAATGCAGTTTTCTCATTTTATGTTTAAAGACATTGAGATGGGTGGGTGGTGGAACAAAAAATAAAACATACTACCAATTCAAAATATCATAAGTAGTGCTTAAGAAAAGAACAAATAAGTGGTGTAAGGAAAAAAGAAATGGTATTATCATCAGAAGGCCTGGGTTCAAGTCCCGACTTATCCTTTCTCTGGGTATGATGCTGCATATGTTGCTCAGCCTCTCTAAAGTACAGTTCTCCCCATCCATGAAATGTGAAGCATCATACCTCACTATCTATAACATGCCAGCATTTTTGTAAGAACAGCAGTTTGTAAAACTTAATAGACCATACAAATTATTAACAATATTTATAATATTGATGGAAGAAAGAGATTTAAAACAGACCAGATAGTAGAACTGGAAGGAAATTTAGGTCATCTAACCAGCCCCCTCATTTTACAGATGAGGAACAACTGAGGTATAGAAATGTATGTGCCTGTATACATGCATACGTATGCACATGTGCACATACATACATGCATGTGTCTGCACACATACATATGTACACATACAAATACGTTTATAATACTGAATACACAGTTCAAAAAAAGAACAAAATCCATCCCTCTGAAAATTTTATGTTGCCATTATGAGTTAATTTTTAAAGTCTCTGACAAAGTTATTGTGTTTGTCCTTCGTTCTAGAAGAGGACCATGACATCAGGGAAATGATGACATGACTTGCAGTTGACTTTGATTTCAGTGAGGCAGGGCTGTGCAGAGTCACCAGCCTCACTTTCTCCTCCAGAGCCATTTGGGTCCAGTGCCCTGACAGTCACCAGGACTATTGGACGTGGCCCAGGATTCACTGGGAGACCCTGGCCCTTTCAGGCTAAGGTCTTTTTAGGTTCTCGCTTTGAGTGAGGTAATGCCCATTCTGGATAGATAAAACCAGAACAGAGCTTGTTTAGTTTTCAAGCAGAATGATTTCTTCCTTTTCAGATATGGAGCATGGTACCACTAAATTTCTTGGCTACCTTTCCTCAAGTCTTGCTCTTCAAACTCACCTCTCCAAGCCTTTGATTCTATAGGTATTCACTGAGCTACGTGATCCTTGCCCACATCATAGTTGGACATGATTTTAAAGAGGAGAGGGATTTCAGGCATCATTCAGCCGAATCCCAGACAGGTGAGGGGACATTCTTCAGGTCACATGACTACAGCCAAGCTTAGCACTCAAGTCTCCTCTTAGTCCAGTTTTTTTCCAGTACCTCATGGTGTCACATGTGCAAAGTTCTCATGACAAAACAAAGCTAGAGTTTGCATAGCTTATGGGCAACAATTGGGATGATTTCTTCCCTTATCTTGCTCAAAGTTGGGGGAAGGGGGGAGGAGAGGGACAGGACCCATTTCTGAATACAATTCTGGCATGAATATGGAGGATATTTAATTGTTGTGAGGAACTATAATTTTGTAGGAGGGTTTAGCACAGCCAGTTATATGATTATCAGTCAGAGGACTTGAACACAGGTGCTGCTGCTGCTGGCTGCAAGCTTAGCAAAATGAAGAAGAATTTAAGATCCTTAGCTCTGATTTGGACCACCCTCTCTCTGTCTTAATATCAGCTTAGGGAAAAATGAAAGTTACATTCATACACACCCTAACAAAAAGCCAGGATGAGCTCTGCCTAGGGACTCAGTGAATTTGGAAAATGTCAGAAACGTGAATTACCCCCACAATGTACACCCATAACCCTAATGTGGGAACACCATGCAGATAATATCAAAGGCATAAAGTCTTTCGAAAAAGGTCTGGGGCATGGGGTAAGCATCTAAAGAAGACATGTTTCTTTAAAATTTGAGATTCACTGACTACAATGCTGGACATCTTCTGGCTATTGAACTGCTGGGTGTGTAACATGAACTGTGGACCTGAAATTAATGATGAAAAGTAGGCAACATCTCTCTCTGAGGCAGTATTGTATTTGGCCCAGTTTTTAAATTGGAACACAAATACATACTATAAAACTTTACTTGCCGGGGAGGTCTAGAGATGGAGGAGAACTTAGCAGGAAGCTAGACTTCCTAATTATTTGCAAGAAATGAAAGAAAACAGTTTAAATTGGTGTAATCTTAGTTGGTGGTCCTAACTAAAATGCATTGATATTGTTAGATAAAAATCATACCTCTCTTATGATATGTGACTGTTCAACATCCAAATGTACTAGAAAGCTCAACTCTTGTAAAACATCAAGTGAATATTATATGACTATCTGAATAATAATATCACAGAGAAACCAAGTCCTCAAGGAGGCGAGAACACAACGTTTCCACCAGGAAAGCCACATACTGAAATGCATCATGTCGTACAAACATGTCATTAGAAACAAAAGTAGCAAGTTAGATTAATTAGATAGACATATTCTAAAGTAATCTTTATCATATGCTGAATTAAATCTTGGTAGTCTGTTCCTTCAGCATTGCTTTGTTTGAGGCTTTTGGAAACACAGGTAACATCATCCATAGGAAACGTTACCTTAATAAAAAAAATACTTATCATAGTTAATATATTTATTATATACACAGTTCTTAATTTTTTACTCTGGGGACAAGAGAATCAAAAATCCCAAATCATGGCAGGCTTTTTTGCCCATGGAGTCACACAGATGAAGAAAATGTCTTTTTCAGTGGGTGGGGATGAAGGGATGGACTTTTATGTTCCTGGGTAGCCTCATTCTGCTGGGATTAGGTCACATGCTTTGTTTTGTTTTTTCTATCAGGAATGGTGAATTAGGGATCATCTATGGTGGGAGAGGCAGGTATGTGGGAACCCTAGGCAATCTCTTCTTCTAATGCTAATCCTGTTTATATGATATATACTTCCCACAACTCCTTTCACCTAGTTACCCTTGTACTATTTCACCACTAAGGGAAACGTTCAACTATACATTTGCATTTCCAGTGCCTAGCACTTTGTACTTTGTACAGGGTAGGAATTTAACAAACGCCTGCTAACTGTAAAACTGATCTCTACTTCCCTTTTCAATACATTTTCACTTCTAGTGGTGCCAGAACAATGTGATGGCTTTGAGTTAAACCCAGCCTTGGAAGGTTTTGGACAAAGACATGACAATATCTGTTACAGGTAAAAGGGAACTGACTGATTCACTTCAATTCTTCAATGATTCCATGATCTCACTGACATGGGCCCTCATTCCTTTAATCATACAAGTCACAACCTATTTGTACCATCTCTTCCCGATTGACCCCCATCCATGTCCTCTCATAAATGTGGTAGAGGTTACTCCCCCCAAAATGCTAGATTTCCTTTAAGTTGTTAAGCTTGTTACAAAAATCTGCTCTGGTACTTGGCTGTAGTACTGAATTCACTTTGGGTCCTTGAAGAAAAGGTTAGTGGAAAGCAATTGTTCTACCATGTTGGAGAGGTTTGATGTAACACCCTGACAAGAGAAGAGTTTCTGATACGTTAAGACAAGCCTAACTAAGTAAAGGGAGGTTCTTTACTAGAGGCAAGTTATTTAGTGCTGAACACAACTCATGAGTCTCTTCTTATTCTACTTCAATTTTAACTCAGAACTGGAATTAACACTGTCTTCAACCCATGGCACTTTACTCCAGTTTACTCATAGATCTTTTCCAGTTTAAATTTAATTTAAAAAAATAAATGTGATTTTGATGCCGGCAAGTGATTTTAATGGAGTTACTATACTGATGCTTCATTAAGGTGGATGCCTCTGACTTCTCCAGGTTAAAAAAAAAAACATTATAAATTTCTACTAATGACACATGGGTGATTATGTCATAAAGGCCAATTATTCATTGGGGTAGCAAGAGTAACCCTCTTTTTAAAAAGTCTAGTTGTAAATTTAGAAATAAAAGAATAAAACAAAGTAAACTTAGTTGCCTTCTGAAGTAATAAATAAGCGAAACCTCACTCACCCAAAGCCTTGGTACTCTACTTCATCTCTGAAACCTGGATTGAAGAATAATTTAACTTTTGCTTTTGTAATTGCCCATAATTAAAGACAGTCCAAGGAGGTTAAATTGTTAAGGTTTCAGAATGAAATTTTCATGTCATACTTATTAAGCCTTACAACTCTGAATAAACCTGGGACTTTGCTTCCTCCTCTGTAAAAAGAGCAGGTTAGAATATATTATTTTAATGATTTTTTGCAGTTCTAAAATTCTATGATTTTAAATTTTGTTCTAGCAAGTGGGCCAATAATTAAGTCCACAAGTAATGAGATAAATACCATAAAAGAAAAAGGTTCTCAATGCATGTGAGAGTTGGTCATGTAGTCTTTTTTCAAATAGGAAAAGTAGCCTAATGGAAGCATGAAAATATGAAAATACTGACGTGTATCTTCACCAAGAAAACATGAAAAATATGATGCCCATGTGTTAATGCTTGAACCCCATTCTTACTGCATTAGTACTGCTTACAGTCATTTTATACAGAATCATGTGTATAATCTAAAACATATGTCAGGTTATGTGTTCCCTATTTACCAATTATTTAATTAGCTCTGTTTGTTCTTTGAGATATAGGCAATGTAATATTTCTTTATTTCCTGCATTTAAGTATGAGTGAATATATGCCAAATATTTTAGAAACTCTACACATGTATTTTATTAATCTATACTGTTTGTTAGGAAAGTATCAGTAACTTCAGAAGAGAAGGCTTCTCATCTTGTTATAAAAACTTGCTGCCATCATTGAAGCCCAGCATACTCTGTGAAAATCAAATCAAATTCTGAGAGAATTATTATATGAGGGAACCAAAGTGTCCTACTTGCAACAGCATGATTTAAAAGAATATTTGAAATATTTCCTTAAGAAATATTTAACAGAACAAAGATATGCCTTTATTAATAAATACAACCATTCTGTTCCCCTCTGTACAAGTTCCGATAACCTGAGCAAATTAGTTATATGTCTAGAAGGTTTCTCTTCCATTAAGTTGAATTACTACAGCAACTTCTCTCACTAAAGGATGATGAGACTTTATCACTCACTTATTAATGAGGAATTCTGTAGTCTGTCATAAGTACAAAATTATTTTAGATCATTGCTGTTATACCAGTATTTTATATGGGGTCAAAGAATTCTGATTTTTTCTCTCTCTCTCCCATTAAGTCAGGGCTTCCTCCTCTTGCCCTTTGCACTTGAGTCAGTGGTTTTGTCTCTGCAAACAACAGGGGCATCTTTTGGCACTTGTGATGTGACTCTAGTACCCATGTCTGATAATAAGATCTTATCACCTACAAGACAATTACTAGCACACAACTAATTCAACAATATAATCATTTTTCCCCTCTGAGATTAATGGCTATGCGGACTGCAGTTCATTCAACATTTATTATCTTATGACACCTACATTACTAGATATTCCCAAACCATGTACTCTTTTCTTATACTAGAAATAAAGTTGAATTAATCCACATATACTTATTCCCATTTACTGTGAATATATGAGTCCTCCCTTGGTCTTCTTCTCCCCTAACTCTAGTTGCTTCTTCCTTTCTGAATCTCCACACTTTATTCATTAAAAAGAAGAAAAATACTAAAACCAAAAGTAGGCCGGAAACCTAAGCCGGCACATCTCAGTAAATGAATGATCAGGCATTCTCCCATGGATCTAAAACTCATGCCTCTAGTGATGGGGCTTTCCATCAGCCAAACCACATGCACAGGGTAACACTGCTTTCATTTTCTGCTCTGCAACTACTTCTTTTTTTCTTGCTTTTAAATTTTGCAGACCTCTTTGATAACTAGCAAAATTACACCATGGAGTGATTATAACCTTTGTTCTTAATCTTTCAAGTTTAGAAGATACAGTCTGAAAATGAGCCATAATGGAATATCTATGTTTATCAAAGTTCATGCAATTTCAGTAGGGATGATCGGTGGTCCGAAGCAACCTGTGATTTTGGTATAAATTGGCTTTACTATATTATTCCCCATTTTTCATTTCAAAAGTCCCTTGATAGTTCTGCTTGCTTTTTCTATGTGAGAGGGTTATTTTATCCCTATCTCCTTTCCTAATACCAAAAGCAGGTGAAAAGCTAAAAGTTGAAAAGGAAACACATATATAGAAAGGTCAGTTACAACTAAGCCAACAGAAACCTCTGGGACTCCATGAACACTTACTTTATTTAAAATAAGCTAATATTTTTGATATTAGCCACTGTACTATTAAACAAGGACTTCAAAGAGAAACTTGTAGATAGCCTAAACTAGATGGGTGCAAGCAAACTAACTCTAAGTGAAAAAGTGCTTTCATTTCTAAAGTCCTTTCTTTTGGTCATATACATTAACATGGAGACCTCTCTATGACTCACCCATTATACTGTCTGTTCCATTAGCAGGTGGTGTGCAGGAAGAGGCGCTGTAATGGTTTGTACCACTACGATGGAAAGTGGACATCGGAGGAAGACTAGAATTGATGTCTGCTGAGGAGTGTGAAGGATAACTCTGTAGTAAGAAGCAGAAAATTCAAAGTTAAAAAAACAAATGACTATCTAGTTCTGTATTTATTTCTCTTTTGTGTCACTAAAAACTACTCATTTTGCACCAAAGTTTTGCCTTTAGGTTCTACAAATAATTAAGTTATAAATGTTAGTTACTCTAAATTTCTTAGACTTTCCATTTTATAAGCTGAATAAAATTTAAAAAAAATTTATGATCCTCAGAAAGATGGCACACATAGCTGGTTTGGGTTTTCATCAAACAGGACTGTAATTATTAAGTGACCTAAGCATTCTAGAGTGAATACTACACTAAAAGTTATCTCCATCTGTGTAGCTGAAAAATCCTTAAATTAATAAGAATTCTGATGAAAGTTTGATTCGCCTTTCAATTTCAGATCACCCCAATAGAATTTTTAATGGCTTCTAAAGTGGTCATTTGAGAAAGACTTTGCCACATACCAAATTTTAGAAAAGAAAATCAATATTTATTTGTTTCACATGATCGTCCAGTACCATCTATTCTTGTTTTCTTATATCAAATAAGGAAGTAATAGTCTTAAAGCTTCTTGCTGACTTATTAAATCACTTTTTCCCCCTAATTTACAAAATAGAAACAAGAAAAAAAAACCCTCAGATTAACTTACTCTGAAAGGATATGTTTAAAAACCATATATCAAGATCCAAATTTTATTAAGGTTGAATAAAACCGAACTAAGAATGACTCACTTCATTGCTGGTGCTTTCTTTATATGACCTCTGTACTACCTGCTAACTACACAGTGGACTTTGAAATAAGAAGACTATCTTTAAGAAATAATTTGTTTGCTGATCTATCTTTTCAAGTGAAGTTGTTGTGACAATATTCTATTTAAGTCATTTTTCCCCAAGGCATGTAATAACTGATGAATGTTGGTAATTAATCTTACTACCTGTGTATCTTCTTGGAATTGAAAATATGTCTATGAGATGACAATGTACTTTAGTCACAAAGATATGTTGAACTGTATTTTTTCAAAGAAAAACATATGGTTTTGTAAAACAATATAATTTTCTTAACATAATATGTATGCCTTTCATATGACATGCATGGAACAAAGAGGGCTGGCTATCTAAAACATGCTTTTTTTGATTGCACACGTAATATAATGATAAAACTATTTTATTATATAATTATTGGGGACACTTTTTTAGCTGCAAGGTTTAGTACTGTAACATTAAACTGCATGGGAAGTAGATGCTTAAATTCCACTCATTTGTTCTTCATTAGCCTTTATTGTTTTAATATATTAATTACTGAAAGACTAATCCAGTTCCTCCCTTCCTACTGTACATTTTCTCCAACTTTCCCATCCTTCAGAGAGCTCTTCCTTCCTTAAATTCCTATGGTACTTATACTTCGCAAAACATCACTTAGCACGTAATTATGTACTGCCTTTCATGACTCTTTTTAAGTTGTTTCTTGTGTAATTTCATCTCCCCAAATAATATGTAAGCTCCCGTGAATGGCACGGAACATGTCTTATACTTTTTTCAATCTTTCTCTTCACTTAGGACAGGTTTGAGAAAGCAAAACAATTTTTCCATCCTGTTTCCCTACAAAAACCAAAAAAATAAAAACAATAACCTCTCCACCCCCACCCCCTGAAAAAAACCCAACTAGTTCATTCATTGCCAGGTAGCATTTAATAAATAAATGCCTGATATATTCAATGTTAACTTTATCACTATCAAAGTGACCTTTGACAAAATTTTCTTTGCATAAGCAGAATGACCTCAGATTAACATGTAACCAAATGCATCTCTGTTGAGACACCTGAACCACTTATCATACCCAATTTTACTCACCATCATAATAAGAACTCTTCTGAAATTTATGCTGCTTTTTAATGAGATACACATAACATGATGTATGGTTTGGAGTAAGAAAGGATAATGGGATGATAAGCAGAAAACGTCTTTGGAAAAGAATCCCACACTTAAAAAAATTACTTAAATATTTATAGACCGCCTATCAAATGGAAACTAAAGGAGTTAAGGAGCCTTCTCAAGAAGTTGATAATAAGTGATGAAGCATATCCATAAAGTCCTTTGTTGAGGCAAGAGAAGAGGTCTGTATGTTAAACTAGAGATAGATGAATGTTAAAATGCTGATTGTATTTATAAGCTATATCAGCCCTGGTAAAACTAATTTAATAAAAACCCAAAGAAATGAAACTTTCAAGTCACGGGAATTATATCTTCTTTTAAAATGGTATTTTCCTTTTAAAAAATAAATCACAAGGAAACAATATGGCATCAGGGAATTCATTAAACAACCAAAACATCAAACGATTGTTGGATTATGTCCTGGAGTCCACATGCATTTAAACTAAAATACTACACATGCCATATGCAGAGTCCTCTATCATGAGGACTGATATTCAGAGTGATATCTCTGTGTCACTACAATACCTGCAAAAAGATTCAATCATGTTCATTCTGCTCTGTATGGTAAGGCAGGAAAATTAGATTCTGACACTTTTAAGAAGAGGTGATGGTTGGGGCAGCTAGGTGGCACAGTGAGTAGAGCACCTGGCCTGGAGTCAGGAGAACCTGAGTTCAAATACAGCCTCAAACACTTGACATACTTACTAGCTCTGTGACCTTGGGCAAGTCACCTAACCCCAACTGCCCTGCCTTCCCCTCCAAAAAAAAAGTAAAAAAAAAAAAGAAGAGGTGATGGTAAAACCTGTAGGTAACAAACAAATAAATAAGAAGAGTAATAGTTCCAAACATTCTAGCTAATTAAGATTTTGGTTAGATAAAATAAAAAGCAATAGAGACCTCAGTCAGTCAGTTAACAAGCATTTATTAAGCCCTTCATTACAGATGTTCCAGTCATCAAATATACAGGGGGATAGGTGTTCTGAGTCATGTGACACTGAGGTGGAAATAAGCAATGAAAAAAATAGGGAAAATAACATAATAATGAAATGTTTCTTGCTTTGACGAAATTCTGTTAAACAATTT
This sequence comes from Trichosurus vulpecula, assembly GCF_011100635.1. Lineage (NCBI taxonomy): Eukaryota > Metazoa > Chordata > Mammalia > Diprotodontia > Phalangeridae > Trichosurus > Trichosurus vulpecula. Next base: position 389,507,740 of record NC_050573.1, read on the forward strand.
GTTTTAATATAATTTTCTTTCAAGTTTTTTTAAACACATGTAGGGCATGTGATTTCTTTATTGGCAACTATTGTGTGTGTGTGTGTGTGTGTGTGTGTGTGTGTGTGTGTGTGTGTGTATGTTTAATTTTACAAGGACGTAAAATGAATCTCCTAAGGGATCATTTTTTTTCTTCAAAACAGAAACGGAGCTGCAGCATACTGAGCCACATTTAGATAGAATGGATATATGGCTCATAGAAAATTAAACTCACAGGCTCTTTGAGGCGGGAATATAGATGTTGATGGTGTATAGACAGGACTTGAGATTGAAAAAGGAGAAAGATGGAGAGGAACAACATAAAACAACAATATTGGTGGATTATGTATGGTACTTCAAAGACCAGGATAGAAAATGTAAGTGGCAAACATGGGCAGAAAGCATGCAAAGATATTCAAAGAATTAGATTTAATGTAGGATAAAACAGAGATACAATGATGTGAAATTCACTGAGACTTTTTATAGATCCATTCAAACAGAAAATGTGTGACATTCTGATTATGGTAAAATACAGTAAGAACTAACATGAAGTTTAAAGTACTGAAAGAACATTTACTCTCTAGAGTTTCCTATGTGGGAAATAATGCAGTACATATAAAGCATTTAGATTATATATTATATTATTATATATTATATTCGATATTATTATAGATACTATATTAGATATAAAGCATTTTTAGATTATTGGTAAAATTATTCTGAGACAAACTAACAAAAGACTTGTCTCTCTCTTAAATAATGTACTTAAGGCAGGGGTTCTTAACTTTTTTGTGTGTTAGGTTCTCCTTTGCCAGTCTGATAAAGCCTATCTCAAAATGTTTCCAAATGCATAAAATTAAATACATAGGGTTATAAAGGAAACTAATTATATCAAAATTAAAAAAACAAACAAACAAATGCAGAGACCCCAGATTAAGAACTCTTGATTTAAATGAAACAACTGTCAAGAATTATGTATAGATAATAGTAGAATTGAAATACTTTAAACATACAGATATAGGTAAATGGGATATTAAGAAACTGGGGCATTTTTTGAGAACTGACTGCCCCCATTTTGGGTATAATGGCTGACTGAGGGGCTCCTACATGACCTGCCTACTAGAAAAGTTGTATGTCTTCTTTGCACTGGTCTAAAGGAGAAAAGGCAAAAGTGAAGCAACAGCAATCCGCTGAAACCTGCCATCAACTGATGTTTTTTGTCATGTGTGGTGGGACTATCCATCTCTCAATGACACAGACAGATGAATGGTTTTAGTGGGAATATTTTTGGTCATTATCAGAAAACACAAGGACAGATACTATAATAGAAGTCTGCACCCAGACTGAAAGAAGACAAGTATTGGGTTTAGAGTTTTAGTTAAAATGAGAGAATGAGAGAAAGTCATATGGAGCTCACTTTAGGGTACGATTCTAGGCTCACTGGACTGGAATGGACCTTGACTGGTCAACTTTTCCATCCTATTTTCTGAGGATCATGACTAAATTATCACAAACAGATGTGCATCTCTCCTATTTTTAAAAACCTGCAGGATAGTAGGCTCAACAATCTTTCACAGTAAACCCATTCTAAAGTTTAGCAACTATTGGTCAAGGAGAAAAATGAATTTGACATAAGTTCTGAATTATTTTTTGTATTTCTGAATTATAGTAGCAATTAGCTCTGGAATTCTCTTGGTTTGTATCTTCTAGAAGTTGGAATTGTAAAAGGAGTATTTCAACCAGTATCAATGGGGTTGCGGGGGTGGGGGGTGAGGGGGGAAGAAAACGAGATCTTAAAGTTGTTGCCTAAGTGTCAAAAGTTGGCTTGTTTATGTTGTTAAGAATGTTTTTATATACGTAGTATATTATATTTGGTAACTGAGAGGCAACACAGAATAGTGTTAGAGAGCTGGCCACATAGTCAGAAAGAGCTGGGCTCAAAACTTGCTTCCATCAGATAATGGCTTTAATTTAATTCTTGAGTGCCCCAGGCAACCAACTGCAAAACAGGTACAAGTCTACACTGGTAAAGCAAGTTCCCTCACCAGTAGTTTATCAATGAGATCACAGGACTTTTTTTTTTTAAGGTAGCGATTATACTCTTCAAGAACTTGACCTTTGGAAATGAAGACCTAACATTTAGGCACAATTACCAAAATGACACAGGCAAAATCTTCTCCTTTGGCCTGATTTTCCCAGAAAACCATAGCAAAAGCTTCACTTTTTGCATTGTAGGCTTGGCCAGAGGCTACAAGCTAAATAAATGTAGGGAACTACCATCATTTCCAAATGAAAGGACATTGATTTCCCACTGCATACTCAAATTACTGTCAATCAGTTTCACAGATTCTTAAAAGTATATTCAATGAGAGATTATGGATGGTTAAATCACAGAAATTACATTGATTACTGGATGTAATAATTTGATGTTATTCAAGTTAGTGGAGAAAACTACATCAGAATGCAGAGAAATAGTTCTTGCTTCTTTACATTTTTATACTATAATTACTGAAATTTGTTAATTTGTGGAGCCCAGAAATGATACTCCATATTGTGGGCTGACTATGTATGACTATATATGCCACTATATACTAATAGTGGGTATGGGTTTGTCTAAGGTTATCCTTCTAAGTGGTAAAATTATTTTGGCTCAGCAACATCTCTTATCAAAAGACTAGCGGCTTCAATTTGAACTCATACTTTTCATCTGCAACTGGAAGCATTTTCAAACTAACACAGTCCTTTGTAAGCAGCAGCGACAACATGACCTGGTTATTTGGGGAAACATCAAACTAATTTACTCTAACTTTCTGTGTCCTAGAGTCTGAGAGAAACAGAAATGAAAAAAGAGGAAGAAGAAAGAATAAAAGAACTGAATAAAAATGTTTAAAAAGGACTAAATTCCAACCAGACAGGTTGGCATAAGGAATAGTAAGTTTCAGTTACAAAGACAATAAAAGCTTTTGTTAATCAGCATTTCCAGAGAAAAAGAAAAAGAGTAAAGCTGTTAAGAAACTCCAGTTAATTAAAAGTTAATTCACATAGATCCAGTCCATATAGTGTCCCTGTAGTACTTCTCTAGCTCCCTGTTCTAGGTGAGGTGAGGCGTCCCGGGGAGAGGTTAGAAAATAAAACAGTTGCTGTTTACTGCAAAGGTATTTAAGTCAGAAGTTCCTATCAAAATGTGATAGTATAACGATTTTACACATGTAATTTGATGAGATCAAAATTAGTACTAAAAAGGATAAATCTTATTACTAGAAACTTGTTCTTAGTTACTGAGATCCCTGCTTCTCTAGTAAACTCTCAGTTATTAAAATAATTTGTATTGAGGGATTTAAGAATCTCAGAAAATATTAATTTACTGGACTTTCTTGGTAGCAAAATGCAGATAACATGCCTTTGGCTATATGTGTAATAGCTTAGAGGAATAGAAGGGAGGAATCAAAGAAAAGAACCAAGTATTAGTTTCTGTGGAAAAATTGAAAAAAATTCAAGCAGTGTAAGGAGAAAAGGGGAGCACAGAAGGAAGAGGAAGACATTAGAAAAAATATCACTGATGAAGAGTTGGCAAAGTCTTGGTGGAACTATATGCATTTAAAAATGTATTCATAGAACTACAGACCTTCCAGACACATAGTGAGCACACGGGACAATTGGTGGATAGTCCACACACTCTACTTACAAACCTGCAACATCAGGAAAATGTGAGGAAGGCCTGCAGTAAGTTGGGTGGCCCTCTCTGTGAATTTTAAATAAAAAATCTTAATGCTAAGGTATTAAAAAAAATCAATTTCGCAAGTATATGGAAGAGGAAGTATGGATAGGTAATAGGTATTCTGAAAAAAGATATGAGGGTTTTAGCGGACAGCAAGTTTCAATGAGTCTGAAGTGAGATGCGGAAGCCAAAAAAGCTAATGTAATCTTGGGCTGAATTAAGAGGGGCAGAGCCTGCAAGAACAGGGAGGTGATAGTATTGTCCTCGGCCTTCATCAGACATCATATGTAGTATGAGCTTCAGTTGTGAGTAACGGGACTTAAGAGAGACATTGATACATTCTAGATTGTGTAGGAAGGGCAAGATTGGCAAAGAGTCTTGTGTCATTGTCATATAAGGATTAGTTGAAGAAAAGGTACATGTTTTGCTTGGAGAAGATAAGACTTGGGGTCGGGGGCAATTAGATTTCTGACCAAGAGGGCAGAACCAGGAGTATCGAGTTCAAGCTACAAAAAGACAAATTTGACGTGAAGAAAAACTTTGTAACAATTAGAGCTGTCAAAAAGTGGAACAGTCTGCTTTAAGAGGTGGTGGGTTCCTCCTTCTTGGAGGTATTCAAGCAGAGACTGGACAACCACTTGTTGGGCATGTTATAATGGGGCTCCCTTCCATATACTGGTTTATATTATATTGATGCTGAGGTCCTTTTCAATGCTTAAATTGTGAAGTTCTGTAATTTATGGGAGGACATGGATGAGACAGCATGGGCTGGTAGGCATGGCTGGGTTGTGACCTGCATCACTGGGGGAATGGCCACATTCAGTAAGAGCACAGATTCACAGATTTTTGAGCTTGAGAGTTTAAGTAAACTTTTAAAATTATGCTTTATTAACAGGAGAATTCGTATTGTGACTACTTTTCCATGAATACCAAATCCAGCTTCAGTATCTAGTAGCAGATTTGCCTCTAACAGAGACTGAATTATCATTAAAAATTCTGGGCTCTTGCAGATGGAAAGAAGCCAGTTCAGATTATAGTCTAATGGTGACAAAGATATAAGTATATATAATATAAGGTCATAGTCAGTGTGGTGGAGAGGAAAAAAAGTCTATCACTTTTGACCATATACGATAACATATTAAATCCACATGTCTAACTTGTGCTCACTATGACTTCATCACCAATGGGACCCCCACCCCCTTAATAATGATACTAGTGATTCAAGACACATCAAGAAAACATGGAACAAAAATAATTGAGATTATAAAAGGGAAAGGGATATACACATTCAGGGAAAAGGGAATAAAGTGATAAGAAAAAAAGATGACTAGGAAAAATCAGTTTCTTAGATTGAGCAAAGATCTGAAGAAATGACTTCTTCCAGGGTAGTTTCCAGTCTAAAGCGTCTAGGGCTGATGCTTGGATATCCTTTCTTAAAGATCTCAGTGATGAAGATAACCCCCTAGACCCTTATGCCTATGTTTGTAAAATGAGAGGGGAAGATAATCAGTCAACTGGCTTTCTTATCTCCATTACAACAAAAAGCAGCCTTACCAAACGTTCATGTGGATGTAAGCTGCAGTAGCTGCTAGACTGTGGAATATGAGAAGAATTGCCCAACATTCCTCCGTAGCCAGGCTGATTCATCCCACTGGAGGAGCTCCAAGGGTCACTGCTGTGATGGCCATCTGCAAAGGACAAAGACAACAGTGGCTTCCCTGAAGGCCTTGAAACTGGTTTCAAGAATAGTGTTTGTCTCATAAACTTAAAAATAACTGTCCCAATGCACTTCATTTATCCTTATGCCGGTTGGTTGATAATACTGGAAGACATGGCATAGAAAATGGTGTTCAATTACTTAGCAGCTAAAAACAGTGAACAATAAATGACAGGTCCTCAGTTAAAAACCAAGTTGAAGAGAGAGAAATGGAACACAATTTCATATTGAATTATGTCAAGTTAGCAGGATATCTGATGTTAAATAAAAGTTTCTTGGCAACTTCCTCACCCTTTTTTTCTATGATAACTGCTGCTATATTTTGGAATGAATATTTTTAGCTGAAAATGCTTGATACATTACACAGTTGGCAATTTTACAAATTTTAAAAGTAAACAAATGGTTATTTGACTTAAGAGGTTGGATTTCAGATCTATAATATACAAAGTATATGGAAAAAATCTTGGAATTGCTATGTGGTACAATATGAAAGGGTAAAAATCCCTAAGGTACATATGCTTCTCAGTGGGTTCTGAGGTTTTTGTTAAGATATAGGTTTTCAGCAGAGGCAACTTAAGGCATAGATATCTTAAAGAGAAGACATTCTTTTTTAATATTTTAAGAGGTAAGGGTTTTTAAAAACTATGGGGTGGCAAAAAGGTTGAAAATTTCATTAGTATTTTTGTCAGGTCAAAATGTGATCTGGTTATTAATTCAAAATTAAAAACTTATTCCTAGGACTTTTGCATTTCAGACAAATTAGTGAAATTATACTATAATTTAGATATAAAAATCTCCCTTGCTACTATGGTCTATGGTTTCTGGTATTGGTTTCTGTGGTCTTTTTTACACTTGGGGTGGGCGGCAGAAGAAAGAAGTGGGACTGGAGAGGCAAACTTATGTTACTATTGAATATGCTGCTGGCATTGATTCTTTAACAACTGGACTACTTCCACAGTAAACCTGCAGAGAATTTTTCCAAATAGGCTTTAATCGTTGGCAGTACTTCTAATTCTTCTACAAGGCAAGCTGAATGGGGCACTATACATCCCATCAAGGGCTTTTCACTGAAGTACTAATTCTAGATGTTGAAATTTTGAAAACTGGAATGTTTTCAAGCAGTTTGGAAGAATAATCCATGTGTGTGCGTGTTTTTTAAATAAGTACCGTGCAGATAAAACTTCATTCATGGCTTTGAAATTTTAAGAAATTTAGTTGGAAGAATAAAAGTGAAGATTAAAATTAGGGGACATGGTAATGCAACTACAACATGCTTCAACCTAATTTACAGAAGATCTTTATTCTTACTAGGGACTCAATTCAGCAGCACCTAAGGTTCAGCACTCAGTAATTCACTATAGGCTTATGGGAGCTAATATATTTTTGCACAAAATGGGAGCCCAACTCCTCTTTATCTGTCATCATGGTATTAAGGAAAAGTATGATTACCACAGCCCATACTTCACTTAATGTGGAAGAGGTCCTTAGATAAGAGAAGTGTAGATATCCCTATCTTAATTTAAAAAGTCCAAGGCTAAATTCTTTTAATGAATGGTTGATGAGTATGACAAATGACTTTGTAAGACTACATTAAAGAGCAAGAGCTTCTGTATACATTTGGAAATGAGATGCACTATGTAGCAATTAAAATCTATTTAGGGTTTGTTATCTTTGAAAATTCTGTTCAATGCAGGCTCACAAAAATACATATTTTACATATGTATTGCTTTTCACAGCAAGTTAATATTTTTTATAGTCTTGTGATCTTGCCATAATGTTGTTTTTAAAAAAATAGGAAAATATTTCTATATTCTGGGCAAATAAATTGTGTAAATGAAATGATAAATGTTAACTTTTAGAATCAAATCTATATGTCATTTTTAGTTCTGTAAAGATACAATATTTGCTCCCATATTTTGCCTCATCTCCATATAATTAGGAAGCTATTATTAGTATTAGTCTACCTAATCTTCCTCCTTTGGCTTGGATGATGCAAGCAGGTCACTCCACTGAAAGTAGAATGGAGAAAACCTTTTTGTCAGTAGCTTGGGTACATACGAGTCTAGTTAATGTATAAATCCATCTCTGGGAACAGTTTTCCCAACCATGAGTAGCATAATTTCTTTCTGTTACTTGAAAAAGGAAAAGGAGGCCTCAGTGGAATGATGGCCATTTTGTGTAGCAGAGTACTACCTGACTCTGAAGAGATGAAGACACCAACTGAGACAATTCAACTTTGCCACTAGGACAAGACACAAGTAGCAAAAAGCTGCTATTAAAAGGCAGGTACTCTGCTTGTCTTTAGATAAAAGTATGGGGTATTCTTTAGTACCCCACTTTAAATGTCAACATGAATCAATAGGGACCAACTAGACTAATTTGTACTGGGTATCCTGACAATTTCTTCACTGGGAGTGCAATGGACGTGAAGCCAGGCTCCTGGAAGCTATGCTAGTGGTCCAACAAGTACTGGAAAGTTGGAAAGGCTTCAAATATGGTCCAGCAACAGCTTATGTACATGTCATTGAAGGAACAGCCTAAATCTGTTTAAAGACCTATCGCCAAATACTGGCCACCAAAGGATGAGTTTTTTTGTTTTGTTTTTGTTTGTTTTTTGTCACAGTGACTCATGAAGATAGCAGAGGACTGTGACTTTCCCTTAGACGAGGGAGTGCTCACTATGACAAAATCATGGATCCCTGGAATACCAAAATAATATCAAATTTGTCACTGGATTGAAAAGACCAAAACTTCAAATGGAGTGGGAATAATTTAAAAATGATAGTAACTACTAATCCTAACTGAATCTGTCTGCTCTTATCTGGGCAAAGTGATACCACATTATCAAAGGGATCCTTTCACTGCTGCCTTCTTTACAGCTTGAAGGATGACACCATGGCAGCTCTCTTTCCTACAATCTGGCTCTTCTTTCTACACTGCAAAATACTTTTGCCAATAGAAGGGAAAATGCGATAGAAAACCCCATGAAGCCTTGCCAAAACAAGGTCAGACAAAACCAAGAAAAAAGGGTTATGCACGACAAGGAGACAAGGCTGACTAAGAAGATTCGTATAGTCTAAAACAAGTTCTGAACCTAGTATGCAATACTTCTGGTTAACCCCCAAACTGATGTGCAAAACCATAAGAAAGGGTCGATACTTGTTACTGCTGTCACAATTCTTAGTAAAGAGCCTGGTTTGTCCGTTTTTGTGACAAATGAACTCAGTGAAAATCCAGTAAGAGTTCTCTCAGACCTTTAACATGAATTGCTAAGTGGTTTTTCCTGGAAAAGTAGTTTCTTACCTTGCATGAAGAAGGAGCTAGGAAAAGTGCTGGCTGCTGGTTTTGAAGATGGATAACCTGGTGAGTCCCTATTGTAGTCGGCAGTGCTCGCTGACGGGGCATAAACCTAGAGAAAAAGAACTAATTTAGTTTGCTTCCTGTGATGACTCAAGTACTACAGGGTATGTTATTGTGTAAGAAACAAGAAGTGGAAATGAAATGCTCCATTTTCCCCTACTTAATAGTATTGTATTTTTCCAATTATGTAAAGATAGTTTTCAACATTCATTTTTTTTAAGATTTTAAATTCCAAATTTTTCTCCTTCCTTCCCTACTGGTCCCCCTCCATCCCTAAGACAGCAAGCAATCTGATATAGGTTATACATGTACAATCATGTTCAAGATATTTCCACACTCATGTTGTGAAAGAAGAATCAGAACAAAAGGGGAAAAACCATGAGAAAGAAAATAAAAAACAACAAAAAAAGTGAAAATAGTATGCTTTGATCTGCATTTAGACTCCACATTTCTTTGTCTGGATGCAGGTGGCATTTTCCATCACGAGTCTTTTGGAATCGTCTTAGATTCTCGCATTGCTGAGAAGAGCTAAGTCTACTGTCTCACAATGTTGCTTTTACTGTGTACAATGTTCTGCTGGTTCTGCTCACTTCACTCAGCATCAGTGCATGTACGTATTTCCAGGTTTTTCTGAAATCCATCTGCTCATCATTTCTTATAGCACAATAGTATGCCATTACATTCATATACTACAACCTATTTAACCATTGCCCAATTGATAGGTATTCCCTCAATTTCCAAGTCTGTGCCAACACAAAAGAGCTATTATAAATATTTTTGTACATGTGGGATCTTTTCCTTTTTTATGAACTCTTTGGGATACAGGCTTAGTAGTGGTATTGCTGGATCAAAAGGTATGCACAGTTTATAGCCTGTTGGGTATAGTTCCAAATTGTTCTCTGTAATGGCTGGATCAGTTCACAACTCCACCAACAATACAGTAATGTTACAATTTTTTCCCACATCTTCTCCAACATTTATCATTTTCCTTTTCTGTTATATTAGCCAGTCTGAGTACCTCAGGGTTGTTTTGATTTGCATTTCTCTAGTCAATAGTGATTTAGAGCATTTTTTTTCAGACTATAGATAACATTGATTTCTTCACCTGAAAACTGCCTGTTTATATCCTCTGAGCATTTATCAATTGGGGAATGACTTGTACTCTTACAAATTTGAGTCAATTCTCTATATTTTTGAGGATTGAGGCATTATCAGAAATATGGGCTGTAAAAATTGTTTCCCATCTTTCGGCTTTTCTTCTAATATCTTGGTTGCATTGGTTTTGTTTGTGCAAACCTTTTTAATTAAATGGAATCAAAATGATCCATTTTGCATTTGATAATGTTCTCTATTTCTTGTGTGGTCATAAGTTCTTCCCTTCCCCACAGATCTGACAGGTAAACTATTCTCTGCTCTCCTAATTTGCTTATGGTATCAACTTTTATATCTAAATCATGTACCCATTTTGACTTTATCTTGATATATGGATTGAGATGTTGGTCTATGCCTAGTTTCTGCCATATTATTTTCCAGTTTTTGAACTTGTTTAGTTCTAAACTGGCTCATAAAATAAAACAATACAAAGACAAAAACAGAGAAAAAGAAAGGCTTTGTATTTATGTGAAAAAGAAAAAAATACACATTTAAGGCTTTAAAAAACAAAAACCAGGTATGATACTTCCCAGTCTAAGCCAAGAATATCAACGAAGCTTTTTGCTAATTATGTAACTATAGATATTCTATGTAACATCCACAGCGTGGTCTTGGGACGTTAGAAAACGTAAACCATCAAAGTGTTTAATATAATACGTTTTATTGTTGTTTTTATTATTGTTATCATTATTGCTTAAAAGCAGAGAGTTCACATGAATGTTGAAGGCAAAAAATAAAAGCTACGGACTAAGCTCTGCATTTACTCCACCCTTCAAGTAAACTCCTTGTTCTTAAAAAGAAGAAGGGGGCAGGGAAGAGAAATCTAGGGAACAACACTATCAAGACCACTGAAAATCATAAACCTATCTTGGGATATTAAATTCTCATGGTGCGAGCTCTTTGCAGAGATGCATGAAAAGGGCCATTAAAAGTCTGGATCTACATAAGACCACCAACACACAATGCGTGCATCAGGGGGAAATCTCTTTTTTCTTGTACTTATTATATTTGTATGTGCAATAAACTTAACAAGTGTGCCAAAAAACTAATTTACTTACATTCGTTTACTAATACTCCAGAGGCTTTGGGAACTAGTTCTTTGTAAAAATAGCCTGTGTATTTTCTTGTTTATGTTTCAGCTAAACAGGACAGTATACTAGACAATCATGAACTCATAAGGTATAGTTTAACTTTAAATGTTTTTTCCTCTTCCTTTTCTTTCTTGCTAAATATAATTTTTAAAAAGTTCCCATTTTCTTTTGCTTAAAAAGTTCCTCTCTCCAGATGGTCTGGAGGACTGAAACACTGTCATCTTCTTGATGAAAATGGATACCTTCCTGCCTCCATTTTGAAGCGAGCAGCAGATCACAAAATTGGCAGTGAGCCTATTCTGACATTCACAGGTCACAGTGAAAGGAAAAAGGAATCCACCAATAAAATGCTTACTGCAGTATTACCAAGAAGCTTCTGTTCTTTTTTCAGTACTCATCTAATCAACACCATAAAAATGTATACATTTAACTCGGAATATCATGAGCCACAAACCACGCATTAATATGAGGTTTAGGATGTCAGAATGATGTCCCCATAGACAGATGTAGGAGAATGCGCACACACAGAGATGCCGGCCGACTGACATACATCAAATAAGTGGCATGGAAGCATCACGGTGGCCTTAAAAATTGGGAGGTGTCAGGAATGTCATAAAAATATAGTTTTTAGAACAGATATTTTCAAAAGTAAAAAGAATTAAGTTTTATATTTTGTGGGATGTGAATTAGGTTTTTAGATTGTATGACATTATGCATAAACAGCCATTTGTTAAAGACCCAATTTGCTAATTCCACTGTGCCAAAGAAAAAGGAAAATCTTTTTGAACAGTTATGAGAACCAAAGAATAAAATCTAAAACCAGGGGATCCCCTATGCCCCTCCAAACAAATAATTCCTAAAAAAAAAAAACCAATCAGAACCCTACTCAAAGTCCTGTCAAGCAAAATCAACAGTCATTTATTTGAGACTTCCTTGTAAGCAACCAATAAAAGATTCTTTTTAGGAATAGTTGTTTTTAGGGGAGTGCTTGATGCTAGTTTTAAAAGCTGAAATTAAACACAGCTTTCTGAATAAAAAATAGAATTGAAAATGAAATTGTTTTGGTATTAAAAAATCTGAATATAATTGTAATGTTATGAAACTGTAGTATCAGTGATCTTTATTCACTGACAAAAAAGTATGAGGTACACTTGTTATTAGGTATGAATTCATCATAAGGATGAGGCACTATCATATTTTCTGAAAGCTGGCTAATTCTCATCCAGACTATTAAATAAATCTTATCCTTTAACAGTGTGTAAAAAGTAAATGCTACCTAAAATATTTTAAAAGGATTAAGGCTTTTAGATAATATAGTTTACTTTGATGTAAGTTCCCTAAGTTGTACATAAAACATGCATACACATAATATTTTAATTAAAACATCATTTGACAACGTTTAAAATAGTTGCTTCCTTTTATTTTCTTAAGGTTATTTACCGCTACTTCCTCTGGGAGGAATGGGGAAGCCCACGGCTAATGGAAGTCATTTAAAATAGGAGTTACCTATTATCAATTTTTATGAATTCCCTTTGCTAGAATAAGCCTAAACAATAATAATAATAATAAAGACTAAAATCCAAATCAATATTCATCTACTCCATAAATGACAAAATTCCTACTGCTTGAGGAGGTTACTCAAGTTTTATGTACAATCTAATTTTTGATTTTTCGAAGGTTTTTGCCAAATTCAGATCTGACTATTTTTCACCGTGATGATAAAATCAGAGAAAACATGGGACTTTCCAAATATTTTCAAAAGGTCCTGTTTTCAATAGCACAGGCTCAGATGATCTATGTTCCATCTGTAAGTTGCAGTTTACCCATTTCAAAAGGTATCTACCCTAAACTGAAGTTAAGCCATGCCTGTCTTAGTAAACATTTTATAGAATGACAGAAAGCTAAAGTTGATGGAGACCTCAGAGATCATCTAGTCCAAATTCCTTATTTTACAGTCAGAGACACTAAAGGCCAGAAAGATGAAGTGATTTCTCTTAAAGTCATGTGGCTACTTAGTGGCAAAGGCAGATGCCCAGATTCCAGCCTTATACCTTAGGAAACAGATTTTGAATGTGCTATGAAATGATGATGCATTGTCTCTTCCCTTCTGGGAATATGTGGCACAGAGAACTCGATAGAGTTGTTGGACTTAAGAGACAGGGACACTTGTGTTCGAAAATCATCACATCAGACACTTCTTAGCTGTGTACCCCTGAGCAAGTAAGTCACTTAACCTCATCCTGCCTCAGTTTCCCTATCTGTGAAAGGCAGATAACAATAATACCTACTTCAATGAGTGAGTAATGATTAAATAATGTATGTAAAGTCTATGCAAACCTGAAAGCTTCATATAAATGTCAGGCATCATTATTAACAAGTTTAATAAAATTCACATTCATGTTATTAAGTGCTTCTTTTCCCCAACACTTAACAATTGGGAGGGTCTTCAGAAGCCAACTAGTCCAATCCCTTCATTTTCCCAATGAGGAAAATTAGGGCCATGTGAGTTGTTTTTCAAACGTGACACAAAAAGTCAATGACAAAGGTAGGATTTTATCCCATCCTCTGATTCCAGAGACAGTGCTCTTTCCATAATACCCAGCTGTAAGGTTTTTTTTTAAAGAAGGTATGAGCAACATAATAGGGGAGAGAACAGTAACCCCTTCAAAAAACCTTTAGTAATTATGTTTTGCAAACATTTTATATAAATCTTATTGAAATACCTTTCTGAGTCACATATAATTTGTATAGTTTTTAAATAAACTATAACAGAAAGGGTTAGTTGGGGGGGGGAAGTGTATGAAAAAGGGTTAACTCTGAGAAGCAATGTGCTTCTTAGGTACCAGGCATTTGTGAGAGCTGAGACCTTCTAGGTTCATGGAATAGGCTAGAATTCTGCCAACCTAGACTGGAACATGGATAGTGGGCCTCAAATACACAAAACACTGATTTTTTTTAAAAATCAGACCTATGATTTCATAAGTATAGCAAGTTTCAGATAAAGGATTTCCTCAATGCCCTTTTGCTCATATTATGTGATTTGTCCAGGGTTATACAGGTAGTATGTGTCAGAGGCAAGACTTGTCTAGATCTTCCTAATTTCAAGGCCAATTCTACTAGGCCACTACTTCACACTGCGGCTCATATTTCATTGATAGGATAAAAGTCCTTCTGGCAAGGCTTGGTTTGACTGCTAAAGACCCAGAGAGTTGTATTTCTTCTCAGTTTTGGAAAAGGAGAAGCTAATAGAAGACAGGGAGGGAGACAGAGAGGGAGAGGGAAGGAGGGAGGGAAAGAAACGAAAAGGGAAAGAGAGAGTGGAGAGAGGGAAGTGGAGGAAAGGGAGAAAGGCTTAGTAGGGTGGAGGGGGGAGAGTGAAAGAGACAGAGATGATAGGCAGAGACACAGAGGCAGACAGAGGAGATAGTGTGGTTTTGTCCAGGATGAAGCACCACTGTGGTGGCAACTTCCAAAGGAAGACCCGAGAGGTGAAAGGTAAAGGTACAAGCAGCATAATACAAGATTGTACTTTTTTATGGTAGGTATTCAAACTTTGAATGAAAAAACCCCCCACAAAAAATCAAAACAAAAAATAAACAAAACCAGAAACATCCAGGAATGTATGGAGAAACTGGCAATTCTTATCCCCTCTCTTGCCCTACTTTAGTTCAGTGCTACTGGCATCCATTTCTAAACATGTCCTTTTATTGCTAAAGATGGCACATGACTGATCTAATCTTATTTCTCATAAATACCTGTGGTTGACCTTGTCTTTGGCATTCCTCGCTTTCCTTTGTGAACAGCCCAGGGGTGAAGAATTACTCTGGGATATCCACAGGCAAGAGTGACCTTTTCTAGTGCAGAGGTAGAACCTACCAGCCCATTGTGGTCACTCTAACTGGGGGCATAATTGGGAACCATTCATGTTTCATAACCACTTCCAACAGTAGAGTTAATATGAACCTGAGACCTTACAATAAGATTATGAACCTAAATCTGTTGCAACTGCAAGTGGTTGCAAGTCTTGAGAGATTTGTCCATATGATCCTCAGTGACAAATTAAGTCACATGCATTACAGTTAAAACTCACATCCTTCAGCAGAGAGTAGTATACAGTGGACATGATTTTGAAAATTAGCCTTAAAACTTTACAAATGTCTTCTCCTGGCTCTACCCACAGCAGCAGAGACAGTTTTTCCACAACATCCCAACCATCCACATATTATCCATCAGTTGCTCTGAGCACCCAACTATATTAGGTAGGGGATCCTACTTTATCCTCTCCACAAAGTCCCTGATCTGTTTGCTCATGAAAGAAAGACAGTATGGATAGGACTACTAGCTCAATGAGTCAACAGTGTGATGTGGCTGCTAAAAAAATACTCTCCCCAATTAATAATAATAGCTGTGATTGATACAGTGCTTTAAGCTTTACAAAGCTCTTTGAATGTATCATCTCTTGTGATTATCATAATAATTCCATGTGGGTAGATGCTATAAGTTATCCTCATTTTACAGAGAGAGAGAGAGAGAGAGAGAGAGGGAGAGAGAGAGAGAGACAGACCGACCCATGGTCCCACAGTTAGAAAGGACCAGTGACAGGATCAGGACCCAGGGTTTCTCTGACTTCAAGTACAGTTTTCTCTTCTTTATCATACTGTCTAATGACATTAATGGAAGTCAATAATGGCATTAACAATCAGAATTAAAGAAATGATCACAAAAACTCAGAATTGGAAGTGTACTCAGGGTGCATATAGTCCAACAGGGCATGAACAAGAATTTTGGCAATGTCCCTGACATTGATGGAAAAGGCAAGATGACCAACAAACATTTATTATCCTCCAAGACATTCTGCAACAGGCATTTCCCAGTCTCACTTTCCCATCATCTCTGGTCCTCTCACTCACACCTTCCTTCTCAGATTACCTCCCATGAATCCAGTATATATCTCCTTTGTATGTAGTTATTTTCAAGCTGCCTTTCCCACTAGAATGTGAGCTCCCTGAGGACAGGGAATTTCTTTTTGCCTTTCTTTACAGCCCATTGCCTGGCGCATAGAAAGTGCTTAATAAATTATCATGATGATGATATTAAAGGTCTACTATTTATCAGGCACTGTTTTAGGGTCTGGAGATACAACTAGAAAAGCAAAACAGTTCTGTTCTAACAGGACAGAAAACATGCACATAAAGTAACCTAAAAGACTGTAGGCACAGTTAAAGCCATTGAAGCTAGTAATATTAAGCTATTAAAGCCTGAAATTTCACTAAGACTTTTGGGACACCCTGTACATAGCAAAATATAGAACAAATACATAACAAAATCCAGAACAAATATAAAGAACAAATCCCTTTCCACCAAGATTACCTGCAAGGAAAAGGGATATGCAGCTGTACAATCAGGAAATGTCTTATGTAGAAGGTGCATACATCTTGAAGATTAGGGATGCCAAGAGGCCACGATTAAGATGGATTACATTACAGAGATAGGAGATTGACTGTGTAGAGGTACAGACACAGAAGATGGAGTTTAGAAGAGCAGACTGGCTGGAATGTAGAGTGTGTGGAAGCTAGTAAAGTGTAATAAGGCTGGAAAGTTAGGATGGGGACAGGTTGTGATGAACTTTATATATAAATCAAACCAAGGAGTGTGTATTTGATCCTAGAAGTAATAGGAGCCAGTAGAGTTGATTGTGTGTGAGAGAGGTTACTGCAGTAGTCCAGACAAATGGAAGAGGGCTTGAATTAGGGTGATGGCTGTGTGAGTGGAGAACAATGACATGAAAGTAAAAACAAGATGTGGCATCTGATTGGATATGTGGGGTGAAGGGGAATGAGGAGTGAGTCAAGGATGAATGTAAGGATGGTGGTACAATGTAAGAAATAGGAAATTTCAAAAGAGAGCTGAGTGTGGGGACGAGTGTAATGTTTTAGATATTTTGAGTTTGTGACCTCTAGAGGACATTGCAGTTGAAATGACCAATAGGCAATTAGTGATAACACCCTAAAGTTTGGGAGAGAAACTATGGCTGGATATTTAGATTAAGGACTCATCAGAATAAAGAAGATGGCTAAAACTATGTGAGAGCAGATGAGGTCACTAGGTAATAGAATGTAGAGAGGGAAGAGAAGGTCTAGGACAGAAGCGTGGGGTGTGGTATGGATAGCAGGAAGGAGGAGAACTGAGAGAGAGAGCAGTGTCCTGAAGTCCTAAATAAGATCAAATATCGAGAAGGATAGGGTGCTCAGCAATACCAGTGTGGCAGAGAAGCCAAGGAAGATGAAAACTGAGAAACTGCCATTAGATCTGGCAATTGAGAGATCACTGGTAATTGTGGAGATAGATGTTTCATTTGAAAGATGTTAGAATCCAGACTGCAGAGGTTTTAGAAGAAAGTCGGGGCAAAAGAAGTGGAAGCAAGGTATCACAGGCCCTGTTTGAAGAGCCTGGAGTGTGTGGGGAGGGTTAACCCCTTGAAGTAGCCCTTCTCCCCCAATCCCCATAGATGGAAGCAAAATTCCTCTCTCTGAAACTCCTAACCAATGCTCCTATTTCTGCCCTCTGGGGCCAATAGCAACAAATCTAATTGGTGTTTCATATGCTAGCCCTTCAAATACTTGAATACAGTTATCATGTCTACACTTAGTCTTCTCTTCTGCAGGCTAAACTTCCACAGTTCCTTCAACTCATCCTGAGGCCTATTACTGAAGTCATTAAATATCCTTGTCACTTTCCTCTGAGAGCCCTTGAGCTTATCAGTGTCCCCACTAAAATATAAAGTCTGACAAGGACAGAATGCAACAGGGCAGTTACCTCACTAGTCTTGGACACTATGCATCTCTTAATTAATTTGACTCCACAAATACTTATTAAATGCCTACTCTGTGCCAGGCACTGTGTAAGTACTGAGGATACAAAGAAAGGCAAAAAATGTCTAAGTGGTCTAAGACTATAAGACCTTTTTGTTCTAAAATATTTATCCACACACCACTGATTGATATTGATCTTGAAGTTTACTAAAACCACAAGATCTTTTTCAGATGACTTGTTATCCACATACTCTATTAGTGAAATTGACTTCATGAAATTCAGTGCAAGATGTTGAATTTGCCCCTATTCCATCTCATTTGATTTAGCCCAGTGTTCTAATCTACCAAGATCTTTCTGTGTACTGATCGTCCTCTAATGTGGTAGCTATCCTTCATAGTTTTGTTTATTAAATATACCATCTATGTACTCATCCAAGTCATTAAAAATGTTAAATGACCCAGGGGTAAGGACACACCCTATGAGGATTCCACTAGAGGCTTTCTTTTATGTTGATGTTAAGATATTATTCTCCACTCTCCCTTCTTCCCCTCATCACATTTATGCTCTATTATAGATACAGAAACTTAGAACAGACATTGGCAAAACAGAAGTGAGGAGAATGGTGAAGAAATTCAATATCACATAGTATCAC
This sequence comes from Trichosurus vulpecula, assembly GCF_011100635.1. Classification (NCBI taxonomy): domain Eukaryota; kingdom Metazoa; phylum Chordata; class Mammalia; order Diprotodontia; family Phalangeridae; genus Trichosurus; species Trichosurus vulpecula. Next base: position 389,526,261 of record NC_050573.1, read on the forward strand.
ATGACGAACCACTGAAAGAACTGGGCTTGTTTAGAAGAGATTCAGTTGGGGGATGGGGAATGATAGATGCCCTCAAATATCTGAAGGTTTATAATATGGAAGAAAGATTGGATTTATTTTTTTTTGTAGCCATAGGGCAGAATATGAACGAATTGGGTAAGAGTTTCAGGGAGTAAGATTTCAGTTGAGTATAAGGATTTTATTAACAATTATAGCTAAATATAGACTGGGTTGCCATGTGAGGCAGCGAACTCATCAATGGAGTTTTTTTTTTCGAACAGAGACTGTATGATCTAACATAAGGAATATTGTAGAAGGATTCATGAATTGGATAAGAAATACACTATATGGTATGCAAAATCTTTTCCAACTCTCAAATTCTGCGTATCTGAGCTGCATTTCCTTCGAAAAGTATGCCAATTAAATTTAGTGACCTTTAGAAAACTCATTAGGCAATGCTTGAGGAAAAAAAAAATCAATGGAGAGTAGAGGTCCCAAGTATGAGGGGCATGACTGGCTACATAAAAATGCCAAAAGCAAAATAATCAGTGGCCCAGTATGAGCTATAACCAGATTAAAACGCCCCCCAGGGCCTCAAGAAAGAGAAAGCTTGAATCAAAGGAGGAACTTTACTGAGTGGGCTTTCCAAGATGGGTATCTAGACTAGGAGAGACGAATGCTGGAGATTTTGTTGCAATAGTTTCATTGGACTGGGATGAGAGAGGAAGTAATAGGCCCCTTTAAGAAATAAAATATCCCTCTGAAATCTAACTGGCACTGGTCACATTGTGGATCATTTCTGGTTTTTGTATTTATTTGCTATTCATATTATCTCTAAAACTTACTTTGTAGTAAGAGAACTCTCCTTCGATCCATTTTTGTTAGAATACTTTCAATTGATATTGAGCTTTGCAACAAAGTGATTACAGAAGTTTCTGGAGCTCTCAAATACAGATAAAACGTCACTCTTGAAAGGTAACCCACTCAGTTATATTCTTGTCTCTGACAAAGGAGTTACGGTAGGATGTAATGATATAGCTTATTTTCCTATATTTGCAAACAAATTATGAACATCAGTTTTCAGATTTTCAGTAACTTTTTCTCTCTCTCTTCTTTTGGTCTTTTTCCTTTCCTTATCGAATCCCTCCTATCAAGAGATATTCTTTTGCCTTTATGATTTGAGAATCATAAAAAGCGAGAACTGGAAAGCACTTGGAGATTATCTATTTCAAACTCTCAGTTTTACAGATGGGGAAACTGACACCCAGAGAGATTAGGTGACTTGCTCAAGGTCAGATGAAGCTAGTTAGTGGAAGAACTTAAGGCCCCTGATCCTCAGTCCAGCTGTATTTTCCATTGCAACACATCATCTCTCAACTGAGCTATGTTAACATACACTTACCAGTATTCACACTAAAACTCAGAAGACACTAAAATAAAAGACCTAAAAGAAAAGAGCTGGTCAATTTTTGGTTCCCCACATATATTCTAAAAGATGATGACCACAGAGAAAGATGAAACACACAGATAATCTCAGGGTGAAAAACATTATAACTTCACAAAAGAACAACTAGCTACACGAGTTGAAATCATTCATCTAATAATGTTTAAGTGTTATTAAGATAAATGAATGAAAATGAACCCTTCAGTGGAGAGCTACAGTATGGCTAAAGACTGATTTGCAAACTTGTTACTTAAGTGGAGGATGTTGGGCATCCTCTAAGTAATTCTCCTTAATACATTTACAAATAGATACAAATACAGCCACCTCGGGGAGTAAACAAACAAAAAGATCCATGTGTACAAACTGTTGAAACTGCATAGCTTTAAGAAAATCTCTGTAAATGGAAATGTTCTCCCAAATCTCCCTTTTGTATGTAGTCTGAGATATATATATCTATATATAGAGACATAGATAAATATACATATATGTAGAATAGCAGAAGGTACCATCTATCCATGTGACATTCCTATTTTATATTTATTTGTCTAGCAATAACCCTCCTTAAATCCATCAAGTTGTGTCACAAAAGTATATAAAAAGAATATGCACAGAACCAAGAAACTCCTTGAATATTTGGATTCATTTGGGTAATGAATTACTTCACCTTCCCCTACCTAACACACACAATCACAATAGCAAAATTTTTAGATTTCCACAATAAATTCAATCTGTTGATAACCTCAGCTTTCACTCCTAAGCCAGAGCTACTAAAAAGTATTAGAATGATCAGGTTTATATTGTAATTTTTCTTCTTTCCCCTTCTCCTACAATAACACTAATAAAAAGTCAAAGTACAGTGAGTAGGATGGTAGTAAGTCAAGGTATCTGATCCACAGTAAATCATCAACCCCCCAGGTCATCAAGATATGATTTAAATCATTACATGTCTCCTCCCCCTTCTCTAAAATACAAAGGACAGAGATAACAGAATACAATCAAATCAAACCAACAAATAATTATCAAGGAGCTCCTGTGTATAAAGCACAGTGCTTAGGACTGTACAAAATAAACCAGCAATCTCTCTGCTAGCCTGTGATAAACTGTTCTTATCCCTAGTTAAAAAGACACTGTATATATCTGTAAGGTTATTTTACAGAGGAAGAATTCTAAATTTCTAACTCAAATATTTAGTCATGGAAAAAAAGTTGTTTCACTCAGTATTTGTATTCCATTTACATCATATTGGTTATTGCAAGACTCTACAGCATTGAACTGTAACATATAAAACTGATATAATCAAACAATAAAGCAGTAATGAAAATAGCAAAAAGAGGAGTGATTTTTGTACAAATCAAAGTATTTTTACATGTTATCCTATTTTACACTCTTAACAATGCCATGAGGTAGGAAGGGAAGTCAAGTCAATCAGCAATTATGAAACACTTTCTATGTGCCAGGAACTGTGTTAAACACTGAGACCCAGATCATCATAGAATCACAGTTTTTGATCTGAAAAGATCTTAATAAAATATTTAATTCAATCCCTTAATTATACAGATGAGGAAACTGAGGCTTGGAGAGATTAAATGACTCCCAATTTTATGGAGTTAGTATGTGGTAGAGCTGAACACTCAAAACTAGAACCTTAGACTGTAAATACAGCAGTTTTGTCGCCAAAATAGGCACCAGCGGGCACCAGTGACTCAACAACAAATGTAGTTTATGAGAAGACAGTAACCAAGTATGTACAGAAAACAAAAAAAAAAGCTAGAAGTCAAATAATTTTGTAGGAATTGAGGAGTGAATTTTCAAGATAATTCAAGGGAAGAAGTTACCCCCCCCACACACACACACTCACTCCAGACAGCATTATTATCACTTAAAAAAAAACCAAGAAGACATTAACAACTACTCAAAATCCAAGCTAGAAGTCAAATAATTTTGTAGGAATTCAGGAGTGAATTTTCAAGATAATTCAAGAAAAGAATAGTTAACACATACACACAATCCAGACTGCATCATTATCACTAAAATAAACAACAAAGAAGGCATTAACAACAACCCATCTATAAATTTATCTTTATAAGAATCATCTTTTCATGGATCTAGGGTATCCTTGATGAAAATATTAGAAAGGAATAGGGAGGTTTTTACAGATGATTTTCTATAGTAGATTAGTTATGTGACCATACAACTGACTGAAAGGTATGAAGAACACAACATTGTCAAGTATTTGATCACAAAAACAAACAAAATTTGACTTGGTATAGTAAAATATACCCTTAAAAGCCATCCCCCAACATACATATGTTAAGAGTATAATGTTTTTAATAGAGGAAACCAACTATAGAGATAAAAGTATTAATGATCTTTCATCAGTATAGAGTGTCATAGAAAACATGAACCTGTATTCTGGTCAAAGGTTTTGGCCATAGTTATGGGGAACATTCTTTGGCATCTCCTGACTGCCTGGCATAAAGGACAGAGGACTGAAGTCAGGAAGACTGGAGTTCAAGCTCCTCTTCAGATACTTCCCTGCTACACTTGCTATTGGTGCTCCTGAGGACCATTTCACTTCTCTAGATCTGTTTCCTCAAAAGCAAAATGAGAGGGTTGGATACAATGGCCTCTAAAGTCTCTTCTAGGTCTAAATCTGTGATATTTTGATACAGTGATGATGGTCAGGGTCTATATAAAACAAAAATTTCCTATAAATGAATAAATTCTCCAGATTGTGCTGTTTTTCGATGACACTGTGCTGGCTGAATTAAGCCCCTGTAAGTACGCTATAGAGCTTCGACAGTGAAATTCACGACCACTCAAAAGAGATTGATCTAATATTTGGCAGAGGAAAAACCCTATAGATGAAGAATATTTATTTCCAGATTATGACACATAGTGGAGATTAAGCCACTGAGTTAATTTATCAGTAAAAATAACTTGGATAGGACCCACAAATGGAAAATAAACTAGGTCTACTGTGGAGTTCCTTAAGATCTGATCCTTAAAGACTGTCCATTTTTCTCTTTGTATCTCCAGCACCTAACAAAATGCCTTGTAGACAGTAGGTATATTCAAATATTTGTTGAATTGATTTGGGCTAAACTGAGAAGCTGTGTAGTCCTTCTGAGGATCAAAGATGGCTCTGACACCAAAACTCAAAAACAAACAAACAAACAGTTATTCTGGTGATACTCTATGACTATATTCTATGACTGGGGGGAAAGAGTAATGGAATAACATAATCTTTAAAAAATAAAATGCCAAGAACCTCAAAGGGAACAGGTGAGATGCACGATAAATTTAAGCACACTGTAATATATTAACAACTGCTACTTGAAATAAGAATTGACAGGAGATATCAAGAAAACATATGGTTAGGAGAAAAAAAAAGATGGTTGGTCTTATATTGAGATTAAGCGATAAATAGCTCAGTGGATGGATCCTCTATGAAGGACCTGCATCTGAAAAAGAATTGCATAAGGTTATGAAAGGGCTGGAATTTGCACAAGTGCAAGGAGAATCAAATTTACAAGATTCACTTAAGTAATGAAATATAGAAGTGACCTAGTCAAGTCACCTGGGCAGGATATCAGAGTGGATAGTCAACTTGGAGTTAGGAATTTAGCCTCCGCAAATAACTAACTGTATGAGCCAGCACCTAAAGCACAGGGCTTTCGCAAGGATCAAATTAGATAGTTTATATTAAAGCTTGGAAAACATTAAAGCACTTTTGTAAATGTAAGGTATTATTCTGAGTCTCAGTTTCCTTATCTTTAAAAATGAAGACCATTACATTTTTACTGCTAAGTGTTGTGAAATATAAGGGAAATAATAGTATATAAAAAACCTTGAAGTCTATATATAAATGTGAGTTATCACAGTATTATCTTCCACTAAAGATCTACCAAATGCCTCATTACACTATGGACTTGTCCAAAGGCTATCAGTACACTGTGAACTCTTTCAGGTCCTTCTATGTTGAAAAGGCTTCAGGAATGTGCTTGGATTGTGTACCTGTCTTATGAGTAAAAACCTAGTTAAGTTCAGAAATGTTCATGTGGAAGGATATTAAAAACCTCATTTTTAAATGAATTGAAAATATCAAGAAAAAATATTTCTTTATCTTAAAGTCCTTTACATATTCTTTTCCCTTTAGGAAAGTGTGCAAAAAGGTCAGAAACAAAAATTGAGGAGGGGGAAAATGGATTAAAGGTGGTAATCAAACCAAGAGAAATAACTATTTTTTTTTGTAGTTAAGATCATTACCTCCTCCTCCTCCCACCCTCCAAAGGCATGAGAACTATGAGTTCACCTATATAAAATTAGTCAATAAACACTTATTAAGTGCCTGCCAGGTGCCACTTATCGAGCATACAAAGAAAGGCAAAGGGTAGTCCCTGATCTTAAGGAGACTTCAATCTAATGGGAGAGATAACATGCAAACAACTATGAACAAACAGTTTTGTTCAGTCATTTTAGTCATGTTTGACTCTTTATGATACCATTTGCAGTTTTCTTGGCAAGGATACTGGAGTGGTTTGCCATTTCCTTCTCCCGATCATTTTACAGATGAAGAATTGAGGCAAACAGGGTTAAATGACTTTCCCAGGGTCACACAGCTAGTAAGTATCTGAGGCCAAATTTGAACTCAGGGAGATGAGTGTGGCTTACTTCATTCCCAGCGCTCTATCTCCTGCACACCTAACTGCTCTCTGAAGGGATTAAAGTATTGATTAAGGAGATGAGATTCCTTTGATTATTTTAGGAGGTTACTAGAGGTAGTGATAAAGAGAGGAACTGAGTAGTTTTTAAGTGACTGTTCTTTGAGATGGAGTAAAATGTTAAAAACCCCAAACCTGTATTTTGGGTAACAGTAACGATTCTGTGACCTTTTACTTATTCAAGATTCCTAAAGTATTACTTCAAATTGTCTTGGGGTAGTGATGGTGGACGACAGGAAACTGTCAGTATGGACATTTCTCTCCCTAAATTAGAAATACTTACAGTGAGATAAGATTAAATGAAGAAAAATTGTTTCTGGCAGATATGTGCCTAAAACACAGAAGGCAGTATTAATTTTTTGTTTAATATTCATCAGCAGAGGGTAGACCACTAGGTGACGACTTTCAGCAATAGAAATCTAAGGTGATCATCTATTAAGGTATATAGAGACTGAATTAGGCGAGGGTGAACCCACAAAAAAGAAATCCCAGATACCTGAAATATTAGTGATGATGCCAAACATTCAAAAAAGTCCCCTGCTACATTCAGTTGTACTTAATGGATTCCAAACATTACTGGATACTAGAAGAGTCAAATCTGAGTACAATATGGTCTCTGTTCTGTCTAAAAGACTGGCTCCAACTACTTTTTTTTTAAATCAAAAAAAAATTTTTACACCTGCCTATGTCTTGGTCTTGGCAATATACACACTGACACTTTATGTTTGCTATTACTTTCAATTTGGTCTAACATAGGAATGCCCTTAGCCAACACTCTGAATAACTTGGCCCTAGCTGAGCATACCTTAAATTGATTAAGTTACACCTGGTTAAAGATTGCTTGAAACACATAATTGCTTAAAATGTGATCCAGGTGAAACTCGTCATCTTCCTGGTTACAGTTCTCCTATTACATGACTAAATGGAAATTAAGTTCAATGGAACACTCAGGATGGTAAAACGGGAATATTTTTTAAATGTAATGCACATTCTAACATTTTAAAAAACACATTTACGCAGTAAATGAAATAATTTTTAATTTTTAAAATTTCCAGTATATTTTAAAAGTAGTGTTGCAGAAAATGAGAAAGTATGCAATATACACAGCACCTAATTTCTTTTCTTCTAGTTATATTGTTAAACTACATAGCAAAAATGGTCAATATTACACATCTATGAATCCACACATGCATGCATAGATCTTTCCTATCTATGATCAACCAATGATAAGCCGGTGCCACCACTCTCTTCCCAGACCATTTATTTATTATACATACGTTCATACATATAGCTAGCTAGCTTATGGCTGTTGTCTTAGGAGTTTTTAGCACATGATATTTGGCATACCTGGAACTTGCTATGTGACCATATCCAAGTAAATTATTCTTTCTGTGGCTCAATCTCTGTACCTATAAAATTCAGGACTTCAACTAAGTAACCTGTAATGAAGTTTCCTGACCATCAACGTCCTATGATTAAGTAAAAAATTATGCATATGCTAATTACGCTTTTTTTTCTTTTTAAATACCATCTTGGTAAATGTCCTTCTGAGGCAAGTCAATGTCATTAAGATTGAGAGGCAAAGTGCTAACATATATCACAGAATGATAGAGCTGGAAGAGATTTTGGAGTCATGTAGTCCAATTCATACTTGAACAGAAACAATAAGCCTTCTATAACACCTGCAACAAGCAATATATTTTAATCATTTGCTTCTTAACGATGAATGTTTATTTATTGTGTATGGGCAGTAAAGTGGCACAGTGGATAGAGTTCTGGTCCTGTAGTCTGGAGTACCTAAGTCCAAATCCAGCCTCAGATACTTGCTAGCTGTGTGATACTGGATGAGTCACTTAACCCTGTTTGTCTCAATTTCTCAATCTGTAAAAAGAGCTGGAGAAGGAAATGGCAAACTATTCTACTATTTTTGCCAAGAAAACCCCAAATGGGGTCAAGGGGAGTCACACATGAGTGAAATGACTTATCAGCAACAACAGCAGCCATGATACATGTATAAAAGTAGCAGGAACACTGTCCAAAAGGACAGCATGATAGAAAACTATTACTTGGTTTTCCCAAGACTGCTTTGTAGTGTTTCAGTCAGTCAACAAACATTTATTGAAGATTTACTCTGTGCTCGGCACTGTACAAAGCTCCCAAAGGAAGGCAAAAAATAAGGTGTCGGCTGGAATGCTGGACCAACTTCCCCAGGCTATCAAGAGTCATTGTTAAACATTCAGTGTGAGGATTTATACCTCAGAAATCTACAAACCTTATGAGTCAGGGCTTGATTTAGAATTCTGTTGGTTGTCTAGGAAAGCAATGGAGAAAATGTTCATGTGAAGATGAAACTTAATTGTGTGTCCCTAGAACATGTCCACCCCCTCCCCAGCTGTTAAACATCTGCCAGGACACCCCTTGCTCCCTGACTTCAAGGAGCTCCCATTAAAATGAAGGAAACAGCACACAAATATGTGTATAATAAAGACCTATATATGTTATACATAACTTATATGTAATGTAAATGAACACTGGTGCATCATTCCCAACTTGGGTACTTTCCTGGATTTCATGGACATAACCTCAAAGGAGAGGCACTAGCAATGGGAGGAGGGGACTGGGAACAGGAAAGGTCAGAAGAAGGTGGAATTGGAGCTGTCTTGAAGGAAGCCAGAGAAGTCAGGAGGCCGCAGTGAAGAGGGAGGGCATTCCAGGCATGAGAGAAAGCCAGGGAAAAGGCACAGAGTCAGGCGATAGAGTGCTGTTTTCAAGAAATAGTAAGGAGAACAGTGTTACTGGATTGAAGAGAAAATCATGTGTAGGAAGACTAGAAAGATAAGAAAGGGCCAAGTGGTGAAGGGCTTTAAAATCCAAACAGGATTTTATATTTGACCCTGGATGTAATAGGGAACCATGGGAATTTACTGAACTGGGCGCTACACTGGCAGACGTGCTTCAAGTGCATCGCTTTGGCCACTGAATGAAGGATGGACCCCAGTGTGCAGACGTGAGAAGTGAGACCAGCTACTTGTGCTTGTACCTATGGTCTGGACTTTATAGAGAGATCGAGTAGGTAACTTCTTATGAGTGGCATAATTTGATTTCTACTCTTTGATGCCTAGACTTCCACCATTAGAATTTATTCCCTTAATTTAAGATTATCTTTTTTAAAATATCACCATCTCTAGAAAGATTGTGGGAGGGGAAGAGAAGAGAATAATCGTTTATACAGTATCTACTATGTGTCAGGTACTGAGCTAAACACTTTAGAAATATCTCACTCAATCCTCACAATAATCCTGAGGTAGGTGTTATTACTATCCCCGTTTTACAGCTGAGGAAACTGAGGCAACGGTTAAGTAACTTGCCCAAGGTCATACAGCTGAGCGTCTGAGGCCAAATTTGAACTCAGGTCTTCCCAACTCCAGGCCCAGCCCTCTATCTATTCACTGCACTGGCTGCCTTAATTTAAATTATTCTCAGTTACTCAGAGTGAATGGGTCTATGAAAGTTTCTTGAGGATCAGTACTGAAAGGGGAAGAAGGGAAATAAGAGTGAATAAACATTTATTTAGCAGTTCCTGTGTGCCAGGCAGAGTTCTAAGTGTTTGGGGGTCCAAAGAAAGACCTAAGAAATTCCCTGCCCTCAATCTAATGGAGAATACAACATATAGAAAGAAGCAGAGAAGAGAGGTGGCAGGGGAAGACTACACGGACATGAGGGGAGCATGACGAAGTCCTCCAGTCAGGGAGGGAGGTGATCTGAGGAGGGGAGTTTCAGCTGATTTCATCTTGAACAAAGATTGTTTCTAGAGATCATGAAATATAGCAAAGTAGCAGGATGGGAAATAATGAAGAGAATTCCCAGAAAGCTTTTCTTGTATGGTAGAGGATCTGGGGGGAACTCTCTAATCAGGCGAAGGGAGAGGCCCCTGCCTTGGGGTGCTGAGGAGCAGTGAGTTTTAGACATGATTTAATCTTGCAAAGTAATGAGTGTCTGGAGATCATGAAGTTCAGGAAAGGAGCTGGGTGGAAAATGATGAGGGAAATGAAAGATCAAGGGAGTTTTAATAGTTATGTGCTTTAAGATTTGCAAAATACTTATATATATAATATATACATATGTATATATAATGTATATATACATGTATGTATATAATACATATGTGTGTATACACACACACACACACACACATATATATATATGTAAAATCTCATTTAATCCTGGAAACAACTTGAGGGGAGGAATACACCATTATTAACCCCAGTTTAAAGATGAAGAAACTGAGACTTTGTGACTTGCCCAGGGTCACAGAGCTGATTTTTGAGGCAGTATTCAAACTCAGGTCTTTTCATTCTATCCACTGCCTATCAAAGGGAGCACACAGCTTACAGGGATATAGTAAGAATCAAATGAAATAAATTTGTAAAGCACTTTGCAAACATTAATGCACTGCATAAATACTAGCTTTTATTTGTATTATCATTAGTAATCTCAGGGTCATCACTAATGGGGAAAAAGAAAAATATATATACTGTTTAGCTATGTCTAGGTTTGGCCCTGGAATATATTTATTACTGTTGTTCTGATTCTATCTATATGTGTCAGAACTTTCTAGAGGCACACCCCCTTCGACTAGATGAGATTTTGTTTTTCTCTGGATACCATGGGTCTTAGGATTCTTTGTATTTCTATAAAAAGAGAATTTGCAAAGCAGGACTTTTGTCTTAAGGCATATCAGAGATGCGCACACAATTAAAATGCTCCCCTAAGTAACTGTGAGGTCAAGGAATCTGAGGGAGGCAAAATTTTCCCAATAGTAATATCTATTAATACTGAGGAGAATTAGTGATGAGCTACTATTGTGCTCAAACATGTAAAAGAACCCTGAATGCATCAAAAACAAATTGTTAAGATAAGACCCATTATATGCAGTTAGTTTCTATCCTGCTAAGATTCTGAATAGAAATCACTACCATGATGCAGAATAAAATGATTATTCCATGGTTTCCTTCAGAAACATGAAAGTATCAATTATCATTTGTTCGTTAAACTATATAACACTAACTACTTTTAACTGAAAAAGAGAAATATTTACCAAATGTATAAATATATGACACTGATTAAAATCTAAACTAGCACAGATTATTAGCTATCTCTCCTGTCCTCCACTTAAGAACCAGCCCCACACCAGGGCAAAATTAGAAATAAAATCAATCAACAGAAAAAAAATCAATCAATATTAACTCATTAGCATTGGCTGTTTGTCTGTCTTATATCTTGTACTAAATTAGGTACTCTGGGAGGGAGAAAACAGGAGAAGACATAAGAAAGAGAAAGAAAGAAAAGAAAGGGAGAGAGAAGAAAAGTAGGTAGATAACTGGGAAAGAAAGAGAAAGGGAGGAAGGAAGGAGAGAGGGAGGAAGGAAGGAAAGAAGGGAGGAAGGAAGGAAAAAAGAAGGGAAAGAGGGATGGAGAACAAGGAGAAGGGAGAGAGGAAGAAAATATGGTTCATATCTTTGAGGAATCATTTGGAAAGACGATATTCAAATACATATGCACAATAAATATATGCATGAAACAACCAAATAACACGAACAAGTGAATTATGTTTTAACATAGTGTACATGAATGCAGAAGGAAAAAAAATTAAAGGAGGGGGTAACGAATATGAGATACAGCTATTCAAGGAAGAAATCTTGGACGTGGTATATCTTGAATCATATCTTGATGGAAGTTTTTAATTCCTACTACTTTTGGACCTCCATGGTTATGCAAATGTAATAGATGTTTTATGTTGTTTATGACTTTTACTTTTACTTTTTAAAAGATTTGGAACATGTAATAAATCCTGACAACTACAGACAATATTAATTTACTTTAAAAAAGAACCATTTTAACAATATTCTTTCAAATTATTTGAGAACTTTTATAAAATGAACTAGTTTTAACAAAAACAACCATGAATTCTAAATAATAATATAAAATTGACATCAATTTCTTAAAAGTAAGATAAAGGAAACACTCTAAAGCTGAAAGAGATACTTCTTGGGGCACGGATTAAATTACATGATGGAAAAATTTAATAAATTTGATAAATATCAGAGGAAGTGAAGTTAGCTATTACAATGCCACTAAAAGATCATCAGAAAGGAAGCAACCAAAGGCTCGTTTTTGCTATACTGTACTTTTCTTTATGGGAAAGCTAATGCCTGGGGGGACCTGAAGAGAAATGAGAAAAATGCAAAAGGCAGAATTTGATGTGTTTGCTTTCTGGACATCTTAAATTAAGTCTCCTTACATAAGCATCTCAAACGGTCCATAACAGAATTCATATCTGTCACCCACCTCCAAACTCTGCCCATTTTCCAATTCCAATATCCTCCCAGTCACCTAGACTCAACCTAAGTGTCATCATTGAATCCTCACTCGATTCATCCCACATATCCAATTAGATGCTAAATCTTGTGGCTTCTACTTTTACATCTTCTACTTTCACAACACAGGTCCTTCCTTTTGACCCACACAATCACAACTTTAATTTAGGTACTCATCACCTCTCCCCTGGATTACTGTAATAGCCTTCTAATTAGTCTCCCTCCCTCAAATCTCTCTCCACTCCAATCTATCCCCCACTCAGCTGACATGAGTTTTTCCCAAATACAGGCCTGACCATATCATCCCCCTTTCCAATGAGATCCAATGACTACTCGTACCAGGACCAAATATTAATTTCTTTGTTTAGTATTTAAAACTCTTTTTAACTTACCCACTTCCTGTCTTTTCAGTCTTCTCATACCTTCCTTTCTTCCACATACTCTATATCTCTCCAAACACTGGCCTACTTGTAGTTATTCAAACATGACTTCCTTGTCCCTATGCCTGGAATGCTCTGCCCTCTCATCTACACCTTGACTTCTTCCAAGACTCAGCTCATATTCCATCTACTCCAGGCAGACTTTCTCAGTCTCCCCCAGCTGCTGATGCCTTCCCTTCTCAGAGCACCTTCCATTACATGTTTTCACCATTGCATAGTTCCTTGAAGACAGAGAATGTGTGTTTGTCTTTCTTTGTATTTCTAGTGCTTAGCATGGTGCCTCATTAACACTTAATAAATGCTTATTGACTTGACTTTCCAGGTAGAAAATAACCACTTTACAGTCAAATATCTCCCTAAAACAATTATAGAAAACAAAAAGAAACGCCTCTATGAAGATTTTACTACACTGTGAATTAAATCCTTTGCCCTGAGAATGTGACCAAGATGTATCTTTTACAGTACAGTGATTGTGTCCTTCATATACGAAGAAGATCTGCCATCACTATTTGTACTTTTGAGTTGTCTTCCTAGGTAGTGGTGGTGATGCATTTGTATTTACCTAATTACACACTTCCACCCAGATCTCTTTTTAAACAATGGCTTAATTTATAGGGTGGGAGTAGAGGGTGAAGAAAGTAGTCTTTTGCCTTGGGTACAGCAAAGTTAAAGTGCTCACAAGGAGAACAAACCTATGTCCCTGCCTTATTAGTGACCATGTTCAAATCAACTGAACTAATTAATCAGACACAACCAATAACAACCAGAGGTTTGGAAAGAACACAACTCAGATTCTAGGAGACATGGCTTTGTCACCTATGACTTGGTCAATTTATTTAAGTTCTTTCAGTTTTCCCTTCCGTAAAATGGGGATGACAACACTGGTAACATAGAAGATGCCATTTTTTTGGTTTTCATAGAACCTCTCACAGAGTGTTAAAGGGGCAGTTAGGTGGCATCATAGTGCATAGAGCATTGGGCCTGCAGCCAGGAAGACTCATCTTCCTGAATTCAAATCTGGACTCAAATACTTACTATCTGGGTGACCTTAGGCAAATCACTTACCCATGTTTGCCTCAGTTTCCTCATCTGTAAATGAGCTGAAGAAGGGAACAGCTAACTAATTCAGTATCTTTGCCAAGAAAACCCCAAATGGGATAATTAAGAGTAGGATATGACTGAAACAACTGAACAAAATATAGTATTAAAAGTGTATTATTGATACTTAAATATATGCTTTTATTGGTAATGATACTACAGACAGCAAAAATAATTGGTCTTCTTTAACTAGCAACGTCTTTATCTCTGGGAAATTGATCCCGTCTTACAATCTCTAAATAGAGGCAAATTAAAAAAAAAAAGCAAAGTAGCATTGAAATAAAGAGAGAAAAAAGAAAGGAAAAATGAAGATGAAATTAAAGAGACTCTAGAAGCTTTGATTAGCAAAAAACAAGAGGAACAAGAATGGAAAAATATGTTCCCTTTAATATACAGATAACCAGTTTCTTGATAAATGGCTGGCTCACAAAAACACAACTTGAGTAAGTTGACTGATTTTTGCATAGTTGGTGCGCAGGCATGCATAAAATGTAGGCTGTGTGTGTGAGCACACCAAGCCCACGATATATGCAGGCTTATGAGTAGGTGTTTAATATATATTTAATGAATTAAAATGCTTTTTCCTCTTGAGTTACTGCATGTAGAGATGAATCTCTCTCCTTATACCAGAAACAGTAAAGCAAAAATAAGTGGCTGGGATGAAGAGGATATCATGCTACAATTTCACAGCCTTAGACATGCAAAGGTTCCCAAGGAAGAAGCTCATTCATGCAAGGGAGAATCAGCATCCCTAGCCCACTGCACAGTTTGGAATATCTGTCATTCTCTCTATCAGATTCAGCTAATAAGTAAGGGGCCCAGAAAACCTCAGCCAAGGTAGTGAGATGATTTACATTGTCAAATAGGGACAGACACCTACAAAGCAATGGCAAGGAACTCTACAACAGGACAAGGTTTCACGCATTTTTATCAGTCCTCTCTGATAGGAGTCTTTTTCTTCTTTATTGCTTAAGGACAACTAATAGGTAGCATAAATCACAAAACCTCAGAATTGGAAGTGATCAAAGAAGCCATCTAATCCAACCCATTCTTGAACAGGAATACTCTTAACAATCTCAATGAGTGTTCACCTAGCTTTTGCTTGAAGATCTCCAGGTAGGAGGAATCCCACTATTTCCCAAGGCAGTCTCAGTCTAACTCTACTTTTGAACAGCTCTGTTAGGAATTTCTTTTTCCTTATTTACATCAAGCATAGTTTTCCTCTGAGTGATCCCCTCTCCGCCCCCCCCCCCCCCACATACACACACTATTCTCCACCCATTTCCTCCTAGTTGTGCCTTCTGGGACCAAGAAGATCAAGTCCCATTTCTTTTTTAATGTCATAGCCCCTCAACTATGAGAGACACCTGACATGCCCTCCCTCCCAAGTCTTTTCCAGTTCTAGATAAAAATCCCTAATTTAGCTGACTCATGCAATCTGGAATGTTCTCTCCTCCCTATTAAGTCCTAACTTCCTTTTAATTATAGCTAGTATTTATATAACTGATTTAAGGTCTATAAAGTACTTTATATATACCCACACAACATATATGTATGTATATATATGTACACACACACACATATGGTATGAGAGTGAATGGGTATACACATATATACATCTTTGATCCCCACAACAGCCCTGTGAGGTGACTGCTAATATTATCCCCACTTTACAGATAAGGAAACTAGATTATGACACGTCCCAATGGTCACACAGATTGGGAATGTCTTGAGGCAGGATTCAAACTCAGTTCTCCCTCATTCCAAGTCCTTTGCTCTATCCATTATCCTCTATCTACCATTCAACTATCTCTTCTTTTAAGGCCTACTTCTAGCATCACTTCCCCTATGAAACCTTCCTCAACTGTTCTAATGCTCAACCATCACACCCTACCCTGAAGTATGTACCTTGATTTCCTGTACCACTCATCTGACAGTTACCACACAATGTGTAATGTTATCTATCTTGTCATAGATCTGTCTTTTTTCCCAACTAGACTGCAAATACCTTTAATGAAGCAAGCCCTTCTTATACTTATTAACCTACATTCAGACTCTGCATGATGCTTTAAATGAACGCTTGATAACTCTTTGGCATGGGATTATAAATCATCTAATCCAACTCCCATATTTTGTAGATTAGGGAAAAGAAGTGCAGAAAGGTGGAGTGATTTGTCCAAAGTCCCATGGATGGGTTGTTATCAGCAGAGATAGGATTCAAGCCCAAGTCCTGACTCTAAATCCAAAGATTTTACCACTAAACCATACTGCCCGCTGCTGCTAAAAATAAGGATTGGGGTGGCAGGGTTGTTTTTCTGTTAAGCATTACTCCATATTTAATTCAAAGAAAATGGAGAAGGCACAACAATACTTTAAAAACACATCCTGTAAAATAATTGTCAAAAGCAATAATGTAATAAAATTATTCCTCGATCATTTCAGATTAATACGCTATAGCAATGTTCAGTTCACAAGCAACAACACAGTAAACCCCAAAATCTCAGTAGAGGACCTGAAGCCCCTTCACATTACATTTTCTGTGTTCTGTTCCTGTACTTTGAACCTGCTGCTGAGTAAGGTGATATCAAAAAAGCTGAAATGTAAGGGCTCTGATGATCCTACAATGGTTATTAATTTTGAAATTCAAAAAAATAACCTCATGTTCATTTAGAGAACAGGAACCATACTTCCACTGACTATAACTCCACATAGTTTAGTGAAGTTCAGTAATGCTAAGGTCATACCCAAAGTTTGGTATTATGAGACTATGCACCTTTTGCACTGCCAAGAGGATGTTTATAAACTTAAAATATTTGTCGATATCTTTCACTATAACTTTCATTTCCTAGTACATCCCTCGCCCCACTCATCCGGAGAACCAACGCAGTGGTATCATGTAGTCATTCATTAAAAGAAAAAGTCAGTGTCTACAGGCTTTATCTCTCTTCACTGAGTTTTTATCATTCTTTTACTAAGTACTGTTAACCTTGGGGCTAATTTCTTATTAATGATTTTTTTAAATTTCCAAATGCTTATAGAGGTGATGGTCATATCATCATGATTTGATCTTATGGTCACATGCTCTGTAATGTTTTTGGAGGTAGGACAGAGGAAGAGGGTTGTGATAAACAAGTTAGAAAAAGTCAAATACTGCTCTGCAATATTACTTTGGGGAGCTCAGAAAATTACAACCGGGGAATAAGCCAAGGGTGGCTCATACTCAAGCACATGGCAAATTGATGTTTCATTGAACTGGGATGTTAATATTAAAGATGGGTAAGCTCTGCTGTGTCTTGAGTTTGTTAAGTGTCTCAAACTATTTTTCAAATGTCATAGGCTGAGCAAAACCCAAAACACATTTCCTCAGCACTTCTTCTCTTCGTTTTTAAACCCATATGCATTTTGAGGGAAGTTTAATTCATATGTTTCTGATTTATTTACATGTAAGTCATCAGAATGTTGTTTTGCAAGAACTATTTGATGTCCAGGAAGCCTGCTGAGCCTCTCCTTTGAGGGTTTTTTTCCCTTAGAAACAGGAAGTAATGATTTGCAAACAGTTAAAAAAATTCAAAACAAAAAAGCCCTAAACCTTCAATCTCTGAAACGTTCAAACTATTGTTCAAAATTTAGAACTCACGAATTCTGAGTAGAGTTTTTAAGTTGATGAACTCAGTTCTACTGATCTTAATTGATTTTTCCCTTTTTAAAATAAGCAATTTCTTCCTTGTGAACATGGAAGTACTTATTTACAGTTTGTGAATCAACAAGAGCAGGTCCTAAAAGATGACTATATATTCTCAGATTAAATGAATTCATCCTGCTTTAAGGTATTCAAAGAGGATTGAAATCCTCATATTAAAAGTGCAAAAAAGTTATTATTTGTCCATGAAAGAGCTGTTTTAAAAAAAGCTGAGACAAATGCGAACTCTATAGAGAATGAAAGAATTTCATTTTTCTTCACTTCTCCATTAAATTCATACTTGATTCTTGGATTCTTGAAGGTATGCCAGCAGAGGGCAAACCCTGGCAGGTTCTCTATCACACTACAGAGGCCTAGAGAATTACTGCTCTTAGTTTGTTGCCTCAGGAAGACTGTAACCTCCTTGAGTGCTGGATCTATCTTCTGCCTCTTTTTGCCTCCCTAATTCTTAGCACAGCGCCTTGACATATAGTAGGCTCTTAATAAATGCTTGTTCATTGAATGACTGGAGTAAGCTAGCTAATTTCAGAGAGACTCATCACCAGAAGGTTCACCATGAGATAAGTTATTTTAGTCAGAGGAACTCATAATGACCTTATATCAAGGCACAAAGCAGTTATGATCTGCAACAGCAGAGGGAATACAAAAATCAATGAAACCATGGACTTTTCAAAGTACTGAATTATTTTTTCTTTGCATCAACCTACATTTGCCCCTGTGTCACTCCCTCTGCTGACTCACAGAGAGCCACCCCATATGGCAAATCATTTTTAAGAGAAAAAAAAGCAGAGAAAGTTTTTAAAAATCAGCATGACCATGTAATACATTGAAAAAAATCTAATGATATATTGCAATATTGCACACACGTGGACTATCCTGCAAAGGAATGGGGGTAAGTTTCTTCCCATCTCTCTTCTTTGGGACCATGTTCGCTTTTATGACATTCATCTTTTATTGTTTCTTCTTCCATTTATGTTGCTGTAGTCATTTTTAAATATTGTTTCCTTGCCTCTGCTTACTCTGCATCAGATAATGCAAATCTTTCCATGCTTTTCAGTATTCACTATATTTTTCCTTTCTTCCAGCATACTCCATTACATTATGTATTACAATTTGTTCAGCAGTTCCCCAACCAATGAGCATCTACTTTGTTTCGTACTCCTTGCTACCAAAAAAAGTGCTGCTATAAATATTTTGATGCACGTTGGGCCTTTCTCTATGTTAATGACTTTCTTAGGGTATATGTTTAATCGCATAATCTCTGGGGCAAAAGGTATAGACGGTTTAGTCACTTTATTTCCATTTTTCTAAAAAGGTTGTACTAATTCCAAGATCCACCATCCACCAACTATGCACTAGCGTGCCTGTCTTCCCACAAGCACTAATACATTTTTTTTGCATCTTTGCTAATTTACTGGGTATGAAGCGAAATTCAGGGTTACCTTTTCATGTTTCTTATTATTAAGGATTTGGAGCATTCTTTCATATGGTTGTTAGTAATTTGCAATTCTTTTGAGAAAGGAAATTTTAACAGTAATTAGCTGGTTCTCTTTGGTTATCTGATTATTTTTACATATATTTCAACAAAAGTATTTATTTTTAGTTATGAGTGAATATGTGTGAGTATGAGAAGTGTGTGCTGGGGGGGGAGAGAGAGAGAGAGAGAGAGAGGATGAGAGAGAGAGAGAGAGAGGAAGAAGATGAGAGAGGGAAAGGGAGAGAAAGAAGAAATGAAACAAAGACAGAGAGATACAGCAAGCCAGAGAGGAAAAATAAAAGTAACCTAACAAGAGGACTGCCTTGGAATTTAGGAGATAGAGCCTAAAGCAGGAATTCTTACTCTTTTTGTGCCATAGGCCCCTATGGCAATCTGGTGAAGCCTATAGACTCCTTCTAAGAATAATATTTTTAAATGCATAAAGTAAAATACATAGGATTATTTTTTAAAAATCAATTCTATTAGAATAAAGTTATTAAAAATCATTAAAACGAGGTCACAGATCCCAGGTTAAGAATTCCAATATCCAAAGATTGGTTCATGGGTATTTTATATACTCAACAGGATCCCTGACACTTATGGGTTTAGGTTATATTCTTCTCATTACTAAAACAGAGCTTTCCAGGGGAACTTGAGGGTTGTGAAAAATTTTCAAATAGTATTCTCTTTTTGGGTCAATGATATCTAGACAAACCTGATCATGTGTTATGATTCTTTGAGTTATAATGCTATTTTCACAAACATAGACAAGATGTTAGATGAGGTTAAAATGACTTTTCTAAGGCATAGCAGCTGAAAATAAAATATGCCGATTTGCCTACATTTTCTACAATGCAAGTATGCTGTTAACATTGTTTTGGAGCAAAAATTAAAAAAAATATACAACAACTCATTCTTCTGTGGTAGAAGCTAGTCCCCAGATACCTAAGCATGAACTTCCCCTCACACTGCTTGACCTGTGTGAAAGGAAGTGGATTAGAAATGTGAGTTAATCTGAACAGGGACCAAAGGATTTCCACCTAATACTTTTTAGAGCCAAGACTCCCCAATAACCCTCTCTCCAATATTACCTCTCCCTTCTCATTCCAAATCGTTAATGGAATTGTGGCTTAAAGGATTCAAAATGTTCTCTCAAATCAAGTATCTCTCCAAAGCAACTGCTACTGAGTGACCCAGGTAGGAACCCCACAATTTCCCAAGAAATGCTCCCAATCCTCATTCCATAGAACCTACTATAAGCCTCACCCCCTCGGTTCTTTAGGATCCACCAAAGCAGTGAATAGGAAGCATTTTCAATGCATATAAATCTAAAGAACTGACGCTGGTAGAAAGGCTAGGTACAAATATAAAATTTCAGATGCAAAAGAGAATCACAGGATAAGGTGTTATGAATTAGGACACAGCAATATCCACTTCAATATACATCTAATATGAGAGTAAGACTGTGAGGGCAGTAAACTTATTAGTTGCTATTTTCTCTCTGTATTCTGACACAGAGAAATTTTTTTAACTAGACTACCTAAAAGGAATATATTTATTTAAATTTTAATATCTTAACAAATATCAAAAACTTAATGGTTATCAAGACATTAAAAAACCCCTATTCAATAAAATGATCTGTCCTGCTAGAGAAGAGGAAAAACAGTCCTAAACTGATATGCAATAAAGTAAAAAATAGTCACTGTAGGACTATATAGATAATTTTGTCCATTAACTCCTTATGTATTTCATGCAGAATCCTCCCTTTCAGAAACTTATTTGATTTCTTATTCTTCTCATTGATTTTTCATATACAGAAGAGGCTGAGTTGCTTAACTAGTGATGAGGAAAAAATATGAAAAATGTTCTGATTAGATTACTAGAAATACGGGCCTAATACTTGAGCATTTTAATTCACAGTTTGCAAAACTAAACATTTTTAATTTTAATTTTTTGTCTTTCAGTATATGTGAGGAAGGTTGAGTGTAACAACATTTTCAAGCAAGGCTCCTCATTAACTTTTTTAAGCCTGTCTGAATTCCTTATTTTATCTGAGTAAGATTTAAAAATACAATAGCATAAAGCAAAAAGCCACCAGGAACTACGCAGCTATAGAAATGGTGCACCTGACAAGTATATTTGACAGCATTACAGAAAAGCACTGCTTTAAAATAAACCATTTTCATGGGTGACATTAAAAACGTGTCTATAACCTTCCCTTCTCCTCTTTGCCTCTCTATTCCCCCAATACTAGTCCTTCCCTAGGCATACTTACAGATGCAATCCCTGCTGAGCATCAGTAATGAGGAGACACTTTCTGGGTACCCCCTACTGTCTCTAGTTTAGCAAGAAGAGTCACCCTGTATGGGAAAGATGAGAGCACAAAAGCCAAATCCGGCATATCCCTTTCAAACACACACACACACACACACACACACACACACACACACAGACACACACACAAGACAGAAATGTACCAACATGTAAACCCTATTAACTTCTTGGCATAACCATGACCGAAAAGTACAGAGGGATGAGTCTGAAAGGACACTTAAAAGTCACCTGGTCCAATACTCTGTCAACACGCACTCTCAAACAGTCATTCAATCTACTAATATTTATTAAGCGCTTACTATGTGCAAGGCACTGTGCTAATAAGTATTGGGCCCTTTCGAAGAGATATAAATCTGCTCTATTTAAAATGAAACCAACTTTATTAAAGACCTTTCTATCACCTTCTGTACTAATGTACTTAATTACCTAGTATGGCATTTTGAAGCATATCTGGGTTTGGGGTAAAATAAATTTTTTCTAAATTCATAAAACTATTAGATCTCATCAAATTCTTGGTTTGACGGACTGAACTAGTCTAGGATTGCAGCAGAAGGACTTGCGCCCGCGCGTGCGTACACACACGCATACACACACACACACACACACACACACACACACGCAGGTTCCTAATACAGGCCACATGTTTCTGCTGGTGATTTGAGGGTTGGGAAGGGAAGGGAAAGGACAGAGAATGCAGAGTGGTGGGGGGTGAGGGGAGGAGTTAGATGATGAAAAGGCCAGTTCCACAAGTGAAGCATATTACCAACCCAGAATGGAAAGGGCCGGAAGGAAAACCCACCCACCTCACCCCTGCGTTCATTCTATCAACCTGCAATTGAAGCAATCAAAACCATATGTCGGCTCTTCCAGATCTTTCTCACAGGACAAACATGCAAAAGGGCCCAGGGCCTGGCGTTACCATCAAATAGTAATTGATACCATATGAGCTACAAAACAGAGAAGCACATGCAAACAGCCCTCTCTCTCACTATCCCCAAACCCCCTCCCTAGCCCCTTGAGAGGTATGAAATTGCAGGTCTTGCCGGGATGCTAAGTGCACAGCAGGCCACAAGAACAAGTGTACGTAGCTGCAGTGACCACCTGTAAGCCACAGAGAAGCGCAGGGATGGCTGGTGAAGGCAGAGTCTCAGAGAGCTGCAGGAGGTGAAAGGTCACCAAGGGTTAATCAACAAGGTCACTGATCATGTAAGAAATGAGTACAGGTGTGAAGCAGAATGTCAGGGCCTTACATGGTGACCTTTCAGGATATCCTGTCTGTTACCTCTATGTCACATCTAGAGTGCATTTAGAAATAAAGCTATTCCAGGGTCCTTTCTTGCTCATAAATGAGATGCTCAGAAAATAACAACTGCCTCAATTACAGGGACATTAGAAAAAATAACCCTAATACGATATCTGCTGAGGTATCCTTTTCTGACATATTATAACATTCCATTGTTCTCATATATGAAAAAAAAATCCCCGAAAATTCACTGAATTGGAGATCCTAGCAATTGTTGGTGGAATTTTTTACAGTAGGTAAAAAAAAAAAGTTTTCTATTTCCTCCAACGCTGACAGAAATACAAGTAGCGTACGGCTCTCGCCTCTGCATGTATATATTTTCTTATTAACTTGATCGGGCAGAAATTTGCAGAGATTTGTTTGCATTCAAAAGTCACAACAGAACGTCAGTTTTACAAACCACGGTTCATTCTGTGGTGAAACGTACAGATCTGGACCAAACTATTCATCGTATACTGCCATTTGTTCCAATTCCTCCACCGACCGCTTCTGTACAAACAACTGGCTTATTCTGAATACGCACAACTTTCTTCATTTTTCTACCTTTTCCTTATTCCGTCCTATATGATATTCTAGCTCTACCATTCCAGTTGAGCCTAAATATTTTCCAGATGGGGCTGAGGAACAAAGCACCATGTAAACGCCCAAAGTTTAAAAAGGGTCAACTAAATTAAAAAAAAATAGGGGATGGTATTACCTCATCTCCTGGGAAGTAACTTTACAGCCTAAAATTGGGGAAAATATTAACAAGAGGAGAAAATAAAATCAACTCTTTCACTCCTCCATATTCTTAATGAACAGATTTTTTCAGAACCTAGAATTCTTTCCAGTCTGTTTGTTTTGCCTTTTCTAATTCGAAACCGATCACCGTAATGATGATTTAAACTCTGTATCACAATAAATTTCAGTCAATGACATGAATGGTAAACTATGGTCTGAAGATTCCAGTTTCTCATCGTCCAGTCCCACAGTTGGGAAAGTAATAGGCCCTTTAATTCATCACTGTGCTAATCCTGGATAGTATCTTCCCTAAAATTGTGGTGATTACATGCATTAATGAGGTGACAATTACCAAGAGTACAAGCTAGATCAGAGATAATTCAGATACATTCAGAAGGGGAACAGAAGGAAGCAGAGATTAAGGAAAGGTGGGCAAATGCAAAGAAAAAAAAAGGATAATAAAGTGAAGATTGTTATGGTGAAATTTGTGGGGAGGAAAAGGAGGGGAAAGGGAAAGATGTGGATAAAAAGCAGAGGATCAGAGCAGCCCAGAACAGCTGGAGCAGAGATGTCAAATTAGTAAGATTGGGATAACCACTTTTGGTAGGCTCTAACCTTACCTCTGATTTCCCTGCGTGATCCAGTCAACATAATAACACTGTGCCTGAGCATCTGCATTGTTTAAATTTCATTCTGTGGTGTTGTCTGCTGATTGGTCAGACAAGACTGACAACATCAGCACCACAATCTTGACAGACAAGGAGCAGGCAGTACCACAGCACACAATTCAAACAGTACGGAGAGAGAAAACTTCACGCCGACTACGTGGAACTCAGTCTGTTGGGAGGCCTGATGGTTGCCTGGGAATGGGAGGGCGTGGGGTAAGATTGGGAGGAGGGCATGAAAGTTATGAGGTGGAACAGGACTGCTCCTGCCACCCAAATGACCAAACTCAAACTCATGAGCGAGACCCAGAGGGAATATGGACCTAGCTACATCTGGACAAGTTTAGTAAGCTTTCTTCCTTCTCCCACTCCTAGCTCCTACTACCTACTGAGGAAAAGGTCAGAAGCCTTTGCATGACTGCTTCCTTTGGGGAATTCTGCTTTCTGTAGGGAGGGGAAAAAAGAGGGGTTTGGGTTTTGGTTGTTTCATCACTTCCCCTAAGTTCCAGATGCTGTCGGAGGAAAGCTAGGCCACACACAAATCTTCCCTATCTCGGATTGTGCTGAAAAGGGGGGCAGACTCAGATGTAGAGGGACTCTGAATTCTGGACAGCATTAAAGAGATGACTGGTGCTTAAAGAAGAAAGAAGGGGGAGTGAAGGCTTGTGGGAAGGCAAGTGGAAAAGGAACAATGAAGCAGAGAGAGGATTCTTTAAAGAACTAGAAACAGAGGAAGGGGAAAGGGAAGTAGAAAAGAACATTACTTTGAAGGCATAAATTCTTCTCCATCCTTATCTAAATTCACTGCTTCTTCTTTTTCTTTTTTTTGCAAGTTAGCTTAGGGTGTTGCCTTCTTAAAATGAACAGTACTAATTTCATCTGACAAAATCTGACTGGGTTCAAATGATCCTACAGGTGGGGCAGGACACATCACTACACTACGTAAAGACTGTTTCTCTGTCTTGCCATTCGTATGTGGGGTCATGATTCTCTAGTGAAAGATTTGGACAATGTGAATAATATGTCAAGGTGCTTCCTCAAGACAACAGTTGGTCCTAGGAGTTTGGGGATAAGGTCACTAAGATGATTACATCCTTTGGTTCCTAACTCCTGGTAGCGCCTAGTGCATTCCACCAAGAAAATTACCAACAACATGTGCTCCTAGCATTCTTGACAATGCAGGCAGGACTTCTCATCAGATGTCACTGAATAGTTAGTATCACTGCTATCATACGGAACTATAAGAGAGAGAAGTGCAGTCTGGAGAGGTGTGAAAGACAGAGCAGTAGGGCAAAAGGAGAAAAAAAGGGGGGCATAGGAGAAGAAAATGTTGACCAGACCTATAATTTCTTTGGTATGGGGAACTCTAGATGAGGCATTTCCTGAACTAGCACTTTTTCTACAACTCCTAGCCTTAGCAGTGTCTGGGAGGGGGGAACTGGGAGTTTAAGCTATTTGCTGAGAGTCACACAGCCAGTCTGTGTCAGGAGTGGGACTTGAACTCAGGTCATCTCTACTCTAAAGGCTATCTCTCTAGCCACTCTAAGGTGACTTTTAGAGAACATCTAGTTTAGTTCTCTTTCAACCAAAGTGCTATGGATTAGAAGGAAAAGGTTAACTGAAAACAAAGATTCCAAAAAGCTTTCATCATGTAAAATCATTACAATTTATCATTTATGAGAAGATATTTATTATTATTGAAGTGGTGGAAGCTCAGGCTACAGTAAAATGACTGGGTTTAAGGTAAAAAATCGAAAACTCCACCCACAAAGAGCCTTTAAACTTATGGCCTTTTTTCCCTGTTAAGTGTGTGAACACGAACAATTTGGGCTAGCTCTTAAAACGAATGATGGAATGAGAAACAGCAGTGAAACTGAAGAGATGGCAGAAAAAAGGAGGGACGGGGATGAAAAACAGGTATAAGTTAGACTATGAGCCCCTTGGGAGCAGGCACAACTTTTTTTTTCTATCTCCCATGCTTAGCACAGTACCTGGTATGTAGTAGATGATTAATAAATACTTGTTGACTACAAGTAAGGTACTGGAAAAGGAAAGTGATAAGACATGTAAAGTGTCACAATTTGTATTAGGAAGGCTAAAGTATCAGAGAGAGGCCAAAGAGAATTGAGAAAGATCAAGGAAGAATAAAGAAGAGAAATTGGAGATTAGAGCTCACTAAGAAAAAAAAGGGGGATCAAAAAACAGGGTTTGTGAAATATAAAAGAAATAATTTGATAAGAATAAAAAAAAGGGAAAGAAAGAACATGAATACAGAATTTGACAGTGGAGTAAGTACATGGAAAAAGAAAAAGATAAGGGGTCAAAGACAAAAGAGAAGGATGGAAACAAGCTGAACACAGACTTGCCAGAGGGATACAAAGACACATACACATACATATAATTTGTAAATTGATGAAGTTCTAACTTGCATCTAACCAAAATGAACATGTCCCTGAGCCCTTTAAAAATGATATCTTCAATGCAGGCTGAGAAAAACATATGAAAAGTGTTTCATATATTTTCCTCTATTTCAGTATCAGCTTTGTAACATTTATGCCAGATTTTTCTAAAACCAATTTGTGTTTCTTAATTTCCATTATCTGTTTACAAATGCATGAGAAAACAGTGAATGTATCACACATCTGCCCACATTTACACCTTAATTTCTCCATAATTCTCTGTGAGAAAAGCTCTTAAATATTGTAATAGACTAGCTCATTGGCACTGGTCATTACCAATGATATTCCAGGATCAAATAGTCCTAAAAGAAAATTCTGACTCCGTATTCCTTAAATTTAAAAAAAAAAAGAATCAAAAAATAAAAAGTATCTTCACCCCTTTTTAAAATATTCAAAATAACAGAATAACATGATTTCCAATGGAAAGTGAAGATCTAAAAAGCACCACACAGCTGTCATTCTAGAAGGTTTTATTTTACCTCCAGATTGGAAAAGATGACCATTCTTTTATATTAATAGCCCATTACATTAAATCAGCTAAAATGCAAACATTAAGTTGTAGTAGTGGGGGAATCTAGAATTGTCTATCTGGTGAAAACATCTACAGCCGTACAGAACAGAAAGGGAAGTGGGATGACAGCAGTTTCAGGTGCTGAGACACAATAAAAACAATGAGGAAAGAAAATGTTTGCTTTTTATGTCAACTGAGATGTCAGTACCCATTAATAAATCTATCTGCTAAATCTACTCTTATTCATGTGGGACATCACCAAGTTAAAGTAAAATAAATTATCTTTAATTAAATGGAATTGTCGTCTTCCTCCTGCTATCATCCCCAATTATTACATCCTAATCAGCCCTTTTGGGAGAAGGCATGAGAGAAAGCTGAAAGGCACATTTACTATAAACAATTTCTCTTTCTGTCAAGTGATGGAAATTTTTATTTTAAATATTGTTTAGGACTACAATTTTTTTTTTACTATTTTTTGATGAAGGCAATTAAAACTATCACAAAATTTTACCTACTAAAATATTAGAACATCTATAATTTGGTCACAATAATTAAACATTTCTTTTAGTCCCTCCTTTAGGTAAAATTCAAGAGACTGGATAAAGTAGTACAAAAAGCCAATCACTTGTTTAATTCTTTTTTAAACTATACCTAGTTTTATAAACAGGGGTCAACATTATGGAAAGTTTTCCCAGGAAAAAAAGTCTAAACACATTAAAGTTAAGGAATATTGTCATGTACAAAAGTGACAGATTGCTCTATTTACAAATGTTTTCTGATCAACTCTAGTACAATTTCCCCCCTGACCACACTACCTTTTTTTGCTCCAAGTTGTTATCACAGCATCCCAAGAAAAGCAATGATATTCTAACAGACTATATGAGAAGCAGTGCATCAATAGAGCTAACCTATTGGTACTCTCACATCCACGAAACAAATGATGAATCATCAAGTTAACTTCATAAAGTCTCTACACTCCCCCCGCCCCAATAATATAAAAAGGGCTGACATTTATATATGGCTTTGAGATATGCAAAGTCCTTTATATACCTTAGCAACCCAGTGACGTAGACAGTACATCTATTAATATCCTCAACTTTGAAATGAGGAAACGAGGGCTCAGAGAGTTTAAAGGATTTGCCCAAGATGTGGTACAAACAGAATTTGAATCCAGGTTTCCCAACTCCAAGG
This sequence comes from Trichosurus vulpecula, assembly GCF_011100635.1. NCBI lineage: Eukaryota > Metazoa > Chordata > Mammalia > Diprotodontia > Phalangeridae > Trichosurus > Trichosurus vulpecula. Next base: position 389,554,704 of record NC_050573.1, read on the forward strand.
GCAGTGCTTTTCCCACTCCACCATCCCTCCTCCTTTTTCTAGTGGTGGTAGAGGATTAATTCGAGGGGAATTAAGCTACATGTTACAATATATGCTGTTATGTATTCCCGACCCCCCCCCGGCCAAACCTCGAATTGCTTATTGTGTTTTCTTCTTCTAACTGCTCAGTATGAGGCTTGGGGAGGAGATGGGGATGACAAAGTTTATTTTAAGGTCCTATAACAACCAAATCAACAGTGTTACCAAAATTGAGGGTTTTTTTCTGGCTAGAAAAGGTGGGGGTAGTGACTGTTTTCTGACTATTTAGTCCAATTTTTAAAAATGTATTTTTTTCAGGGTGTAGCACTGTTTTCATTTAGCATGGCTTTGAATTGCCGCCTACAGAAGTAAAAAAAGAAACCACAGCTATACAAGCCTGCTGACTTTCTTATAAAAGAACCAGTTTTAAACTTGTTTACACTACTGATTCCAAATGAATTCAAGATGGTGGCTAGTTAAAGAAAGAGAGACCATGCCAGAGAGTTTGATCAAAGAACTTCAATTCAGCAATGTTCAGTTTTAATTGACCACTAATTAAACTACATTAGCCCAAGAAAAGTCTGTATCACTTCTGAGTAATGAAGAAAAGAATTAATTTAACCCTCTGTCAGTATGTCTTCAGCAAATACATATGAAAGCAACTTCTCAAATATCAGTCATGAAAGGGTGTCCAGTTATAAATGCCCAAAGTGGTCTACAAAATTAAGTGAAGAAAAAAGCTCAATTTCCAAGTTTGTTTCTTAATTCTCTGGTGATGTAACCTTGCAGGTATAATTATCTTCATTAAAGATACCTTTAAAGATGTCAGCATACTCACTGGATTGCAAAGGGTTCCTTTAAAAATTGGATTCAGTATATGGCATACTACCAGCCACAGTTTTAACTTTCCTGTCTTCTAGACAAAAATAGAGCAGATTTGCAAAATCATGAGAATTTTCAAAGACTTGGAACTCTCCTTCTGGGAAAAGTGAGTAGAGGAATGGAAAAAAAATACTGCAACAACACCAAAAAAGCTCATTATAATTAAGACACATAGACTGTATCAAAACATGATAGTGACATTAAAAGCCCACATGTTAAGATAATTAATTTCAGAAAACCCTAATTGCAAAATATTCTGATTTTTGAACACTTTAACAAAGCTCTCTCCCAGATACAAGATTCTTACAGAACTGCAAAAAAAATCATGAATTACAAGACTATTGCAGATTTAAGTCTGAAATGCAAGAAATAAGAAAATACTGCTTTTCAACCTAGTGTTTATGATCTTTAAAATCTCCTGTATTAAGTAATAAATTCAGAGGCCAAATGCACTACAACCTTAGGACATTAAGTCTAAAACCTTGGAAATGAAATAAGTTTTGCTGCTTTTTTTTAAAAAAAATGTTAATAGTAAGCAGAGCTTCTATTTTATAGCAATAAAGACCATTTTGCACTCTGCATCAAACAGTACTGCATCTTCCAATTCCATAAGGTCACAGCACTCTTTGATGAGGGCTATACTTGTGGCCTCAACACACATTACATTTATCCTAATGATTTTTGGCAACCAACTACTGCATTTCATACAATAGAATTTAATGAATACCATATTTTTTTTTACATTCTGCCAATGCTCATTAAAATGCACTTGTTTGTGCAATGCAATAGCTAGCTATAGGGAACCAAAATATTAATGCAAATTGGCATTTCTAAGTTTAAAGCAGTATTTGCATAACAGGAACTAAACATGGTACAAGCTGAAAGAGAGCACACAACACAAATGCCTCTTAACACCATAATTATTACAGGGAGAAATGAGGGTTTGTGTATACCAACAAGAGCCCAAGGATAAAGCATCTGCCAGTTTGTGACACTGTGAGATCCTGATGCTCAGAATGCTTAGTCTTACCAAGAAGACTATTGCTGGAAAGATTTCACAATCATTTCATCTGATAAACAGAATAGGTACAAAACATAAGCAAGCTCATTCACTTAAAAAAAAAAAGGAATAAGTCTAGAAAGCTCTATCAAAGAAACTAAAACCTAGATTTAAAGACACAGTGCCCACAGCATAAAAGGCTCTGGGGTTGGTTTTTTTTTTCCTGGAAGCATCTGCAAGAGGGCACTAAAGTTAGTTCTATGTACTGATAACCAAGAAGTTGGACTCCTCATTAATCTAATGTGTTTGTTGTCTGGACACATTGCAGTACTTTCAAATGTTCACCTTTGGCTCAACTCTGATCATAGGGAAAGGTTTCCTTCACTTTCATGACACGCAAATAATATCCCAGCAGGCTGCAGAATATCTTTTGTTAGAGAGAATGAGGAAAATGTCAGACCCCAAAATACAACATTCATTCATACAATCTAGTCACTCAACAACTTCTTGCTGAACACAGACTTGTGCTGAGAACTGAATAAGATAAGAAATGAGTATAAAGCTCAAACCCACCCCTCTAGGAGCTTACAGTCTCACTGCCGACAGACCGCAGACAGAGGATGAAATGGATTAGTAATAGTGCCAGCCAAGAGAAAAGCAAGTGTCTAAATAAGTTATCACCAACAATGATTACAAATGGAGTGTAGATAAGAAGAGGTCAGTGACTACTTTCACGACTCATCTTTCTATGATATTGTAAGGTTTACAAAGTATTTTCCTCACAAGAGTCCTGTGAGAAGGTAAAGTGAATTTTATTAGTTGGATTTATAAAATGGGAAATGAGTGAACTGAAGTTTGGAGAAGTAGGATGACTTAGCCATTGCCACAGTTTATTTCATGGGTATTCGAGGCAGGGATGAACCAAGGTCTTCCAGACTCAGAGGCTCTATCCAGTACAACAAGCTGACTCTCAGTCATGTTATTATCCTGGTGATGATAGGATGGCAGCAAATCATGGAACCCCATGATCTCTGAAGAATAAAAATTTTAAGTAAACCAAAGGCCAACCAAAACAACCATGACAGGAATAATCAGGCTGCAGCATCTAACCAAAGAGGACTTGCACAGAAAATAGTGAGTAATTGATATCATTAAGGTTGTGTATGTATGTATGACCAGAAGTAGTGGTGAGACGGTTATATAAAACAATGATAGACAACCCAGAATGGCACAATAGTACTCCTGAGACTTAAAAAGAACAAGAAAGCCTCCAGCACATTAGCTAAATCATTTGCAGGAAATTTACAAGAAAACTTGGGAAAAAATCATACAGAATGAATGATAATGAATGGATGGATGAGTTACAGTCTATGAGGATGGAGGCAATAAAAGAAAATGCAGCATAAAACTGCAGGTTTTCTGAAGACAGTATAAGGCTATGATCCAAAGACCAGAGATTTAGAGCAAGAGTTTTTATTAGCCTTTTTTTGTGTCGTAGATATCTTTGACAGTCTGGTGAAACCTATGGATTCCTCACAATAATGTTTGTTACCTATATTTGTAACGGAAGAAAATGTTAAATTTCAGCTAGAGGTTAGTAAAAATAAAAACGTAATTATTTTCCTATCCAAATTAGATTTTATTCTGAAATCTAACCCATATGCCAGGTAAAGGACTTCTGATTTAAAGGTATGAGAGACTTTGGAGTTTATCAAGTTCAACTCTTTCATTTTATAAATGAGGAACTGAGGCTCATTAGTACAGGTAAAGTGACTTTCCAAGGTCACACAAGTAATATGGAGCAAAATCAGGATCTGAACCCAGGTCATCTAGTTCCAAATCTGGTACTCTTTCCACTCTACTATGATATTTCATAAGTAATCATGCTTAAAAAATGATTAAAATAAATTACGTGTTTTTAAAGGTCTATAGCAAATTGTTTCAAATTTACATAGACAATGATCACTTAAAATTTTATCAATAAAAGTAAAATTTACCTAAACATTATGTAAAGTTAAAAACCTAAATTTTGACTTCAGATGAATAGACCAACTCCTATCTGTATAGCACTTCAAGATGTATAAAACATTTTCCTAACAACCCTGAGAAATGGGTACTGAAAATAGTATTTATCCTCATTTTTACCTAAGTGGCCACTAAAAAAGATTAAGCAGCTTGCATAGGGTCACAAGGCTAGAAAGAATTAAAGCCAGGATTATTTAATCCAGGTCCTCTGACAAGTCTCAGGGTTTCCCCACAACATCCACTGCCTCTACAGCAGTACTCTGTAACACAAGAAACAGTGCAGGGGAAAGCAAACTGGATTGGGAGTCAAAAGATGTGTGTTAGAATCTCAGTTCTGCTCCTAATGAACCAAATAACCTTGGGCAAATCATTTAACTTCTCTGGGCCTACGGATCCTCAAACATCAAATGAGAGGGTCCATTTTGATGGTCAGAGGTCTTACCACCTCTATATTTATACTCCTGTGATTCAATACAAATAAAGGGTACTTCTTCCACCACTGCAGATTACTACTGTTCCATGTTTAAGGAATTGCCATTGCCCTGGTAGTCAACCTTACGATAGTGCGGTTCTAGAGAACAATGTTGGCAGATCTATACTCAAAAAACTTCCCAGTTTGGTAAAGCCTAACAGTCTAAGCTTCGCTAGTACAGTTTTTTTTTTAAAGTCCATATCATCCCTACGGTCATCATGAGGCACTGGCTGGGGAGGGGAGAGGTCTTTAAAAGTAATAGACAAAGAATCATTAGGATTCTGGCTTTCAAGCTGAAAGGGACCTCATAGAACATCCCCCATTCTCGTATAGCTCAGCAAACTGAGGCCTCCCTAGTAAGGAAGCATCAGAGAGGTGAGACTGGCACCTAAGATTCCCGATATGTGATACAGTGACCTTTCCACCACAACATGGAATCCTTAGAAGGTTTGAAACAATGAAGGGATTTTTCTTTTTATACTAAGCTTTTAAAAAATATGGCAAATTTATACTAAAGCATTGGGTGTGACGTCAGTAAAACATGTCTACCATAAAGTCTGTGATAACTTTGGGAAAAAAGCTACTTAACCTAGTCTACTTAAATAATTAATATTTGTGTATTATACATATTGGTATTTGATCTAGTTAAAATCAACTTTGCAAACCTTAGAACTATACAAGTTAGCTATCATCATTGTCATCATTTTGGTCCTGGTTTCTTTTATTGTCAAATGTGATGATATTCTTTGAACTACCTATCTCATAGGATTGTTGTAGAACAAAATGAGATTCTGTATGTGGAAATGGCTTTGCAAAGTAAGATACATGTGCAAGATAGTGTCATTATAATTATTCATTGCTAATAACAAAATGGATTAAGAGGTTTCACTTTTATGCTGGGCAACATCTCATAATAGAATAAGCACAATAAGGTTGATTTTATGCTCAGTAAATATTGTTTCACTCTTAAAATAGTGTTCAGCCAAGCACCTTTAACACAAGCTTTTCAAAGTGCACTATAAACACAATGTGATAGCAAGTGTGATTGTTTCAATTTTACAGATGGCAAAACTGAGACATATGGAAGACAAGAGAATTTCTGAGAGTCCAACACAGACAATCAGCGATTGATCCAAGAAGGGAACCTTGGCAGGTCTGTTATATCCAAACTCAATGCTCTCTACTCATTAGACCTCACTGCCTTTTGTTTAAAGTAAATTGCGGTTATTCATTTTTTTAAAAAAATTTATCAACATGAGGAAATGTATAAATAACAAAATCGATGAATTTATCAAAACAAATGTAATTAGAGTATTTGGCCATTTGCCTGCTATCTAACTATGGCTCATCCATATTGAATGGAGGAGGATAAACTAAGGGTGGGTGGCATGGCTGTAGACAAATTCCATTCTTTTAGTAATGAAAAGCAAATCACACTAATTATCAAATGAATACAAACTTACTGAATGCTTTTAGGTAGAAATGTACACCTTTGAGCTTGTTGTTATTCAGTTACTTCAGTTGTGTCTGACTCTTCCTAGTCCCATTTGGGGTTTTCTTGGCAGATACCAGAGTGGTTTGCCATTTCCTTCTCCAGCTCATGTTATAGATGAGGAAACTGAGGCAAACAGAGTTAAGTGACTTAACCAGGTTAACACAGATGGTAAGCATCTGAGGCCAGATTTGAACTCAGGTACTTCTGACCCCACACTGGCACTATCCACTGCGGTACCTAGTTGCCCTCTGAGCTTAGTGAAGTGAGCATTATGTTGCCAGAGTGACATCAGCATTAAGTTAGAAAATGGAGTGAGAACAGTGAAGTATGGAAGCTTAGAATATTTGTTTTCATCAGAACTGTAGCGCCACCAAATATGAAAGACTGAATGTGGAATAGTTCAAGACTAATCTGGGCCTTACAGAGAGTATGGGAGTTGAGTGGAAACAGTTTTATACCTCAAACTACCATTAACACAGCCCACGTCACCATCTTTATATTGTGCTCCAAAGAATTGGTTCTTCAGTGTATTTTTATTTTTTGTTACCTTTGTATTTGTTTCCTCATCGTCTAATAAATGTACAGTATGTTGATTGGTTCTATAGTGAATGATGGATGGAGCACACTGCACGCCCCAAAATGTAATAAATGTTTATTGAGTTGAAAAAGGAAGATATATGGAAGAAAAGAAAGGAAGTAGGACATAAGGGATAGAGTGCTAGCTTTGGAGTTAAGAAGTCTTGGGTTAAAGCCTTGCTTTAAATACTGTGTAGATGATGCTAGAAAAGTCACTTAACCCTTAAGTGCTCCAGGCAACTATCTGAGTTACAGAGGAGTTACTGATTGGCCTGAGTGAATTTCCAAACAATGGGAGTTCCCTAAAACAATTAAATCACAAATTCAGACATAAAGACATGGAAGTACTGCTTATTATCAGAAGTGGTCACTCTCTCCAAAATTAGGAACAAAGTATCATATTGATAAGCTTCTAGTTTAGAAAACCATCCAGGATCAGGTCCTGTTTTGTCAGGCTTATTTTCCACTGGCTGTGGGGACAGGGGAGGAAGTTATGAGAGGAAAATATCTTTAACTTCCATTTCTTCATTTTGACAATTACAAATGGCATTCTGGTGGAGAGGGATCTCTAAAGTGTCTTAAGTGACAAAATACTAAAAAGAATCAATCATTTTTATTTCTAAACATTGTTTTATTTGTTTTTTAAATTTGGTGCCCTATTATGGAAATATGTCCATATTTGTGTGTGTGCGTGTGCACATGCGTGTGCATGTGCGTGTTTGTGTGATTTCATGGGTGTGGGGAATACTTGATTAGAAATACAGAACTGCACTTGCTTTGCAACTTTTAGTCTTCAATAACTGCCTAGAGCATTGACAATTATTTGTTAGTTTGTGTCAGAGGTAGATCTTCCTGACTGATGCAAGTTCTCTATCCAATATGCCGTATCACCTCGGCCCATACTTTCAGAATGTTAAGGAAGAGCCACCCAAGTTACCCTGACAGTTACAAATATATTTAGGATATGCAGAAATGTACATTATTGACCCAACATAAGCTGCAGTAGCAGATGCTCTGAATCAATTTTTATTTTTTCACAAATGAGGCACTATATTAACTAGTTCACAAATGCTCATTTTTTCATGAGAAAGCTTAATTTTACAGAGAAAATACCTGGGCACCACTGTGGCACATTCTGTAAAGAGAAATTCAGGACAGTTTTCTATGTATGCTATGATATTTGTTACTAAAATCCCTGAGAAAATATTTTACTGCTGCTAATAAAACATTGCTATCAATAAAATGGATTATCATGCTAGGAACTAATTGCTTATAAAATTAAAGGATCAAATGAGATACTTCTGAAGATATGCTTATATAATAACAAAATACCAATAGTGACTATCTTCTTTGATTTTCTTAGAAATTCGTAAAAATGTCAACCTCCTGGGACATTTTTGCTTCTGAAAAACAAAGCTACTGCTCTCTTCTTGAATGTTTGCTTAGTGTGCCATATTTTGACCTCCAGGTATTATGGGGAGCCTCATCGTCAAACTATATAAACTCAGAACTAAATTATCCATATTCATTTTAGAATCCTGTAATTTTGGATGGATCATTTCTGAAGTAATTTCATTAAAACATGTATGTTATAGGCTCACTTTTTTCTGTATATATACACAATGGAAAATTTCAATGCTCATATAAAGAGACTGTATCTATACTAATAAAAAGAAGCTTAGAGCAAACCATAAATTGACATTATTACATAATCTATATAATTATGTGGTTACATAGCTATCCATCTATCAATCTACTTTTCTATTTATCATCATAAAATCTACCACACTTGGAATTCTGATTGAGTTACACAGGTAAAAAGCCTAGGACTAGCCAAAAAGTTTAATCTACACAGCTCCCTATTGGCAATACATCTGTGCAGGAACTGTGTCCATAAATAATTTTGCATCAGGCCAGCTGTAATTCAAACTCATTACATCACCGACTTCAAGAGTTGGAGAGTTGCTTGTCTACTTGAATTTGGCCAAGCCAATTCTCTTTTAGGTGCTCTAGCACCTCAACACTGACATGACATTTGGGAACCGGTAAGAATCTCAGTGGCCCAACTAAATGCTCAAAGTGTTGTCTGGCTCCCCAAAAGAAGCATAAAAATTTGCAAAGTGAGTAGCAAAAAGCTAAAAATATTCTATGTAAAACAATTATGCTAAGGCTATCTAAGCACATTCCTCTTCCCCCTGATTATTTGCATACCCTAAAAATAAGTAGCAAAAAGATAAAGATGCCATTTCTACTATAAAGTTTTGCTATACATCTCTTTTTCACAGTCATTTCTGAAGAGCAAAACTGTAGCTTCTTTATGTTAGAGGTTAAGAACTCAATTATCCTTAAAAGAGTTTTCTTAGGTTTTATTAAATATACCCTGAGCAGTCTCATTATTCCAGAAAGTTTAGAGAAGTTGATTTGTCTTTATGTTAATATTTTTAGATGAAAGTATTTCAAAAGTATATTATTTATCCTTAAGTACAAGCATGAGATTTATTGAACTATTCTCTGCCAGGAAGTGGGATTAGTATATTCATATCGGTAAGCCTAATTTTACAGTTACCTTACTTAAGTTTTTAATATAACACAGGTCTCCTTTTCAGGTGTTAATAGAAAAATCAATTTTACATCACAACAGCTGTGATCACTTTAAATACCACAGCTGTCATAAGTTGAACATAACCAATTTGAACATCTAAGGTTATGTTGCAAATGTAACAAAATGAAAGCTTGATGAGCCTCATGATTTAGCCTCCCTCCCCCACCCCTTTAAGCTAAACTCCCAGTAAACTACTACAGAAATAACCTACTTACTTTAAAATTCAGCTTTTATTTCTGTCCAAGTCAGCCTAAGAATGGAAATTGAATTTCATTTTTCTCTAACAATACTGCTGTGTAACTGGAAAGCATGCAAAACAGTATTAACTCAGGTAGCATTAAGTTAAGGAGTTAATTTAAGAAGTTAAGTTAATTTATTTAAACATTTTATTAGGAAGTCAGGAGGATACATGATAGTTACAAGGTGTTTTTAAATGCTAGGAATTTAAATTATTGTAGAGGAAAAAATAAAAAAACCAACCAGGATCTAAATAGTATCCACTTGTAAAAATCGTTTGTCTACTACTTCAAAAATTTATCCTGCCAGAAGAAACTTATAGTACAAAATTTACAAATTGAGGTGAAAAGTAGATAATCGATCTAAGCTTTCCACCCCCACCCCCAACTCCATCAATTTAAATCCTTTGGCATTGTGTTTATATTTTTCCAGGTTATTCAGAATATAACATATTCTAAAATGGGTTCCGTGACAGAGATTTCATTCGCTGGCACTCAGACTTTTGGTTTCCCAACATGAAGTCATCTGGGGTAGTGGAGATATATCGTCAGTATAGCAGGGAATTAGTTAAGCATTTATTATTAGCAATATAATAAGAAATACAAATACTCAAAGAAGGTCAAATGTTTAAAAAGGGACATATGCATTAAAGAGAAAAATTTTAACCAAAAAAAATTTCTGTACCTATTGCAATGTTAGAATGTACCTATTAGAATGTTGTGCAACATATATTCGATTTTTTTTCTGGCCAAATTCTAAATTCGGGTAGTTGCTCATATTTTAAATTTTGCCTAAATTCATGTTAAATAATCTTTCTATCTTGCCTGATTTTCATCCACATCATTCCCACCAGTTTACTTTTTGAAGATAATAGATTAGTTCATTAGGAATTTTAAAACTTCCCTAAAAAGCCAAAACAGCACATGATTGTGTTCAGAGAAGACTTAGGAAGCAGGATGCAAAGCACCCTTCCTATTGCTTGCATATGAATTTTCTGGCAGCATAAAGAAGACTGAAGGTTTTAGTTACCTCAACACAAGAAATAAGGCCCCCAAAGTAAAGCTACACTTTTAAAACATTTATCCTCCAACCAATATCACACAAAGGAAGCCTGAGAAAACAGCATTCATCCTCCTCATGGATGTTGCGCCTCATCTACTGAATTGTAATAACAGGTGCAGTAATAATAATATGCTGGGCAATCAACTTTTTTACTCTGATTTGTCAGTTTAGCTTAATAATGCCATTAGGAATGTAAACATTTCTGCAATTTATATTTAAAAGTCAATAAAATAATGGGGTACAGAATTTATCCTTTTTAATTTTTTAAGTAATACATTTGATTATTTTAATCACGTCAGTACTTAACTGGATGGGGTTTAAATATGCATGTAACATCAATTTAATTTGTTTTATTCGTTAGAAAAGCTATTGAGCAATATGCCATTATTCCCTTTAAAAGTGTAGCACATTCTGGAAAAGGGGAGGATGGAGCACCTCTACTATTATTTATGCCTTTGAGGAAGGAGGAATTCTGAGCTTCCAGAAATGTCTTTTATTAAGCATATTTTTTTTTAAAAAACGTAAATCAAAGTAGGGGGATCAAAGTATCATAACCATACAACCAGTTTAAACAATAAGGGCTTTCCATACTGTGGCCAAACTTTATTGGAGCTGCTGTAACATTAATGTGGTTGGTAAATGCATCAACTATTTTTAAGACTGAGATTTTTCTTAACATAGCAATTCCCACTTGAACAGGCTTATTATTGGTGCAGTTGTTCAGTACTCTATAATTCTCACCCTTACGTTTCTGGAGGTGAAAAGCCAAGTCAAATGTTAGCCTAGATTGTTAACATCCTCTATTCATTTTCAGGTCAGCTACAATGGAAGCAGCTGTAATGCAACTTTACCCACACTGCCCCACCAATTACTTCAACCATGCCCTCTCTCAGGATGAGTATAATTTGGTCTCTAAGAGAGCTCAGCCCTAGGTCTCTGGAGGATCAGAGCCAGAGCTTGGCTTTTGGGAGGGTGGAGTTTGAATTGAGATTGCCAAATACAATTCCTTGACATCTCAGGTGTTTTAACCTACTTTTCCCTGTTTAATACTGATATTCTAATGAAACAAAGTAGATTTTTAAAATAAATTAAATCTTATAGACTGTTTCACCTTTTTCCAGGCATCCCATGAAATGTTGCCAGCATAATGCCAAAAATATTTGGATGACATTTACTGATTTGCATTTAACAAATACTGACATAAGAAATCAGAGCTTAAGGAAAGCTAGCTAAATAATTCAAAGTACCTGAAATTTAAAATGACATCAGAAATATGGATTTTTACATTCTAATCCGTATAAAGTGTGTGATATAAACACATTTGTTATCAAAAGGCTGTCAACATTCAGTTTGGCACATGTACCATGGAAAACCAGACATTCGGCATTGCAAATAAGATTTCCAAAGACACATACTAAACCATTTTCAGCTCATATTAAACAATTTTAATTTTATATATGCATACATAGAAAATCTCTGTCTCTCACCCTACATACATATGTAACACAAATAAGTCTTTTGTACATACTGGATAAAACATGATCTGTTTAAAAATATACATTTGTTCTAAGGTTATTTTAGACCTGTGTAAGATCATAATACACCATATAATTGAGGACATATATTAAAATATTTTATGTCCTTAGAAATACAAGTTTCTGGAGAAGCAAATATGAAACTTTCTAGAGTACTACTCCACCGACTGAAATAAACAAACAAAAAAAAGAATTATTTGATTCCTTTCCTGGCAGTGCTCATATATTTTTCTTAGCACCTTAATAACTGTTTGGCTTCAGATCTATGAGAGTATTCCAGATTATAAATATTTTATAATCACATGGAATGTCAATTATGTTTTTAAAAATATATATGTTTATCCTATAAAAATTCACATTATAGCACCTGAGATTTGATACTTCATCTAAAATATCAAGTGTAGAGTTAAATGCTACCTAAGATGTGTTAGTAGGGTCATGAGAGTCCAGAAAGAATCTCAGAAATAGTTTTAATCACTTACAAAAACACATTCATTGTGGGGAGAACAAGTCTGATTTCGGAACACTGGTAATTCTGCAGGAAAGGCCTGTTCATCACTAGATGAAGAATAGTTTTTGTGTCCTGAATATCCCACAATTAAAAAGACAAGAGTGGATCTGATAGACAAATTGGTGTTTTTATTCAATACTACTTAAAAATGGCAAGAAAATTTGGATCCCAACCACTTCCAACACAACCACAAGTTGCATTTTAAATCTATACATTAACAACTGACTAGAAACTAAGATTCTTGGTAGATAGGTTGACTAAGTGTATAGATTGTAACTTGCATATTTATTCTGTAGGAATAATAATATTGCAATTACTTTCCCAATGGCGTAGCTGTGTACAGACACTTGAAATAGAGTTAGTAAACAAAAATCCAAAACATATCCGACTAAATATGACAACATCTGAATAAATACTAGCCAAAATATAATAGACATTTTCCATGATAACTTACAAGGAAGATATCAAGCTCTGCTGTGCTTCGGCAATTTTATAGTAAAAGGAGAATAATGCAAACCACATTTATAGTGGAACAGGAAACAAACAATTCTTCTGCACAATTTCCTGTATATCAGTGGGAAAGGTATTTAAAGACTGTATCAGCTATTAGATTTTTTTCTCATAACCTCTTTGCCCCTTCCCTAACTCTCTTCCATCTCTTTTCTGATGTAATCTCAACAATACAACTATAAGATGGCTATTGTTAAGATATCAGAAGCATATTAAATGATTTTAGGTCATCCAGAAATTCAGGATTAAATACAGTTAAGCACATCTATAACATATTGATGTTTTCTTCATAATAAATTAGCACCACAAAGATGTTCACAATGGCTTTTTTGATTCTCAGTACCATAACTGTAACTTGATCAGAGGCATCAGAGCAAAATGCAGACACATTATCAAAATTAAATGTCTAGTAGATTTTACTAGCTTAAACTTTAAATAAGTAAGCAAATGGAGGCATGTTTTATTTTAAAGACGTTCATATGAAATGGAAACTCTATTTTTGATATTATATTTAGAAAGACAACAATGGATTCTTTTTAAAAGTCAATGCTATATTAATAAGATTTTAAAACACATGAGTGAAATGAGAAGTTTTTTGCATGCAAGCTCGTTGAAATTTCAATACATACACTTTGTATATGATATTTTGCTTCCTTGCCATCAGTGGGGAGCTTCAAAATGATATTAGTTTATGAAATGATAAACTGTTCTATAAAAGCTACTAAGCCAAAAAAGTGATCTGTTTGCACTGGTTACTTTCATTTCTACTCACAATTCTGAAAATAGCAAGTACATAAATTATTACCCCCTTTTCTTAAAAGCATCATATGCAATTTGCATAGTTGACATAAGATGGAAAACTTTTCACTACAGTATTACTTGATTGTGACTGCCCAAACTAATTCTGGTGTTTATGAAGATAGGAGTGCAAAGCAAAATCTATTTTAAAATGTTGCCTCTTAAAGAGAAGCAGGGCACATCCCATGCCTTAATCTTGTCTCAAATTATGATTCTATTATGCTACATGTGGAGTGATTATAGCATTATTTAATAGTGGTTTTAAAATAAAGGTCGTTGCCTCTGATGAGGAAACAAAATTTCCCAACATTTTTATAGGAAAATCTTCCTATCAAATGAAAGGATTCATGTTATCACAGTCTTGTATTTTGGTATTAAGCAGGGGGCAGGAATTTTATTATTTGCTCTACGTTATTGATATCAAGAATGGTGCTATATACATTCATTTTCATCTATGAACTTTAGGAAGTTGAAAAGCTGCATAATAAGCCCAGGAGACAGAATGTACACACAAAAAACTCATTACCATCTACTTTCTGAGATTTGATGACTTGACAAATAACTATTTCAAAACAACTAGTTTGAGACATGGTTTGAGGCTTGTTAGTATAAAGCAAAAAGAGCAATTACAATAATTACAGGTTTCTCTATACGATTTAACACATGCACACGCTGGTGAGACTTGATGATTTGATCTGAAATTACCATTACGAGAAAATTTCGCCACTTTTGTTTTTAATTTCATTCTCAATAATTTTATCTTTATGGGTTTGTGATATTTTAACATGTGTGCTATTTGACCAAATAATTACTTATGAAAATCCTAGTTTGATGGAAGTGTAAGCAGCTATAAAAATCTAATTTAAAGATTAAAACTACACTGATTCCAGTCCAGTTAATGCTGGATGATAGTTACACCAGGATGTGGTGTACACTCAATCTATCAGAGTAATGAGACTGTAAATAGGAGCCTTTAAAAAGGAATTGTAATGATTTATTAGGCTAAGAGAAACTTGCCTGTTATGCTAATAACAGGTCATACTTTTAAATGTTATTTTTGGATGAATATGACATTAGGCAAAAATGAATCATCTCTAAAGAAAATCACAGTCATCCCTGAGTTAAGTTCAGCAAAGCACTCACCTGAGGTAAGGTGTAGATACTCCTCTCCTCCCTCCCTCTCAGTAGACTCTACTTTATAGTTTACATTCAGCCATTCTTGGCCAGTACCAGTTTTATAATTTTTAAAGGGCTATCTTCTATAGAATCCACATTTCAAGAAAACTGCGCATTTTTGAAGAGTAATGAAAACAATTTGCTAAGGCAAAGTACATAGGAAAATCTTTAATAATTCTGGGCAGCAGGAAATTCAAATTTTCCTCTTCTTTTCTGAAAATACTTTAGGTAATTTTATTTATTCTAATGGAAGGTTAGAGGAAAACAGCTTTTGCAGATCCTAGAGTTATAATTTTTTTTAAAAAATTTGTCGATATGGTTTAATTGTCCTTGTCTTTTCATAGTAACCCAAATTCATAGTGCTTTGGAATGATTTTGCATTTTTCTTCTTTTGTTTATTCCCAGGGAAGACCTGCTTCCGCTGGCTGCTCTCAGTTCAGAGAGTTCAAACTGAATTTAAACAAGTAATTGACTTGTCATTGAAAAAAAAGAGAGAAGGAATTCAAGAGCTGTGTCATCTGTAGAGGAAAACTTGTGCAACAAATAGCTAATCATAAGTAACTCCTAGTATCTGAGGAAAAAAAGCTATATGCACAGGCACTCGCAGTTCATGTATACATATAAAACAAACGACAAAATAAAACCCAAGAAAGGTAAGGGCTCATCGATAAGCATTTGGAACAATTAACGCATGGTATATACAATCTCCGCAAGATGTCTGGCACCAAATCAAAAGCTGTACGATATAGAATCGCAGCCAGACCAATGCACACTGCCTAATAGACAAAAACCTATTTTTCAAATGTATATATAAAGACTTTAAAAGTGAGAGAGAATTGCCCCATAAATGTAACTCTCACAACTTGGTCCTGGTAGTATTTTCCATTTAACAAAGCTAAATTAAAGGTTTAGCGACAACTAGTCACTTAAAAATGTTTCCTGGTGATGTTTCAATTCACTGTTTTGTTTTTTTCTTTTGACAATGTATCTGCAATTTTACTTTTTCTTGTGTTTTAATAAATAGACACATATTACCATATTTGTTTTTAATAAACATTAAAAACAGTTCCTATTAATATATTTCCTATGACAGAGTGATCTTGATTTTATGAATACCATCCTCTTAAAAAAAAACAACCAAAATATTTGGCAACCGAGAAGACATATTAGTGATATGATGTCATATTCAGCATTTTTTATGGTACAGGCAACTGGCAAGCCGTGAGAATGAGATACATATGAAAGATTCCTATTCTGTATATGAGTGAAAATGTTCACAAGTTAGCCTGCATTTGATTTTGATTTCACTTTAGATTTTTAAGAGGAGCAGTCAAAAGTAAACTTGTAAAAATATTATGTTGTCTTCTATAACCTTTATAAAAAAGAAAATGCTGAAACACAGTCATCACAACTCTGTACTGATACATAAGTACAGTCGATATATTTCTTGTTTACACTGTGCTGTTCCAGAGAATCTTCTGTTTACTGACAATGATAACATTCAGGAACTTTTCATTTCTGGATCAACTAGTCCGGCTAAGTGTAGGAACATCATAAAGATCACTAATAAAACCTTGAAAACTCTGAATGGTAAGTAATTAGCATTTACAAATAATAGATTGTTAAAAAAGATTTGGTAAATTATC
The DNA here is from genome assembly GCF_011100635.1 of Trichosurus vulpecula. NCBI lineage: Eukaryota > Metazoa > Chordata > Mammalia > Diprotodontia > Phalangeridae > Trichosurus > Trichosurus vulpecula. The sequence continues at coordinate 389,571,249 of NC_050573.1, forward strand.
CTAACTTTTATCTTTACATGTTTAAACATTTTATTTTATCATTTAACTCCCTAAGACTACATTTCTTTCATTACACTGAACCCATATTCTAATGTAGACTGAATTTTGAAATGGATTAAGATATAATACTTTTGTAAACTTTCCCCAGTAGGCTTTTAATATTCTAAAATAAAAGCAAAGCACACTGTTATTTCAGCAGATATCCATTCATGAAATTGGCTTCCCTGGACGAAATTGTTTCATCTATCTAAAACATACCACATAGTCGAACACTTTTATGTGTATATGTACATCAATATGCATATATAGAGAGATAGCTGTCATGCACATATATAATATACATACACACAAACATGCATACAGAGATACATACGCATGTTTAATTAGTTTGTTCCAATTCCTATGACTGAATTGGGCCTTTGTAAAAGCTCTAATAGTTCCCTTTAGGTCCAACTACCACATTCTGATTAGTATCAGATAAAATGAAAGTTTAAAAAAACATAAAAGATAACAGTTTATAAACAGTTCGTTTTCATCTTCCTTACCCATTTTATTTTTCTTTTAGCAACAGTTTTCTTTCTATTCTATCTCCCCAACGATATTCCCCAGCCCACCGCCCCCCCCCCTCCACATACCGATTTGAAAATACTGAAATCCTTTTCCTTCTCAGGGCCCAGCCAGAGGAAAAAAAAATAAACCTCCAGATGGCAAGTATAAACCTTCTGCTGGGGTTATGCACAAAATACCAGACACATTTTTTCTTAAATAAAGCATTTCTATTGGGGTTGGGGGGGGAGAATGAGGAAGAGGACACATAGCAGAAATAACTTACAATATTATTATGTGCATAAATGGCTCTTTTTTTGTCTTAAAAAAATCTTGGGTCTACTCTTTCATTCGCTTTCCCAGGTTCATATCCTATACCTATTTTTCATCTGTCAGTTTTTGTCAACCAAATCCATCTCACTGTAGGTCCTTATTTAGTTAAGTAAGGCTCAAGATTTCACAAAATCTCAGGACACTGAGAAACTTACCCCAATTCTCTTCTTATTCTAATTTGGGATTTTTCTATCAGTTGCAGTGCACTGCTCCTCATGTTTTCTTTTTAAAAAAGCCAGTTGGAATTAACACAAATATTCTAAAAGTATTTTTCAGTCTTATAAACTATCAAGTTTCCCTAACTGAAAACTTTCACGTTAGGAAATACTTTCCAATGCTCTGGAAGCATCCTCATGCTTTTTGTTTTTTCTAAGTATGAATAAAAGGCAACAATAATATTCTAGTTCTGGCAAGTAATAAATATTTCATGGCATCAAGGAAGATGGAATAGTCCTGCACAACTTTCACAACAACAAGAACTGCATATGATGCTCATTCTTACGACAATAAAACTTGTCAAAATTACACCTTTAATTACAGAGTTAGCTTACCGCTTTCCCATTATAGTAGTACATCAAAGAGTTTCCTCCCATGC